>NW_028277098.1:84775757-85078787 GCF_059951505.1 Python bivittatus
TAAGACAGCAATGGCAAATCACTTCCAAATTGTTGCCAAGAAAGTAACATAGACATAGTCACCATGAGTCAATCTTGACTTGAGAGACTCTTATCTTAGAGCAGCATGCAAAGTCCACAAGACAAAATATTGTCACAGACAATATTCACCATATAATATAGAAATATGTAAATGAGATGAACATGTGCAAAAAAAAAATGTTCAGTGTCCTGAATTATGTAAACATTTAATGGAGAATGGAGGAGTCATTCTTTAACAGAATATTATTCGATTAACCTCAGTTTCTGTTCTGTGTCCACATTTGGCAATGTAGGCATCTTCATTGCAATACAAGTGGAAAAACCACATTGTGCACCCATAGTCTGAGCTTTAATGAAGCAAAATCAAATGTTGGGAGAAGTGTTCTAAAAGTTCTTATCATGATAAAATATAGCCTGCTCATGATTTTTTGCAGATATTCAAAAAGTTAATTATATCCATCAGGCATGATCATTCAGGGCTTTGTAAAGGTCATGAGATCACAGAATGTTCCATTTTCCTTAAATCAATTGATCTCATTGTACCGTGGTTGCTAGTTTCCTTTTCCCCAGGCATCTATAACATTAAATGAAATTAGACACTCACCAGCTTTGAGGGGCCCTGAATTCTAAATCTAAAGGCAACTTTGAATTTTTTAGCATGCTGATTTATAACATGATAAGAGATATGACACTGACTCCAAACATTTCCACTGCCACAACTCTAAATATGGGGTTATGGAAGAAAAATTGGATCACACAATCTGTTATGTGCAGAGCCTGGTGGGAACTGGCAGCTCGTAGACAGAAGGAATTTGATATGTTCAGAGATGGGACTAATTGTTTCATGCAGGTTGCTTTTGAAATCAAATGTCTTTTTAGATCCTGGTACTGTTTGCTTGCTAGAGATAAATTTACTTAGACAAGTGCAATAAATATTAGTTAGGATTTATCTCTGTGATTGCAACATCCTTTTGCAAATATATGATCTTAACCTCATAGAGGTTGACAAACAGAACACTCCTATAAATTGCAGTGAAATAAATCCATTGTGTTCAATGGGATATTCTTGCATTGAGTGTGTGTAAGATTACTGTCTACAACACAATGATCACCAGAAATTATGCTTATTTACTATAAAGTGCTCTGAAAGCACTGTGCATCAGGGACTGCAATCCAAACATGCAGTCCATGTGCAAAGAAGAATTAGACTTTGGGACAAGATGAGCTCTGCCAGATAAAACAAAGATACATCTATCTGATTTTCCCAGCATGGGTATGTCCACATGTTTTGAACTAAAACTCCATAAACTCTGACTAGTGGCCACGCTGCATGAGATTGTTTTGAATTGCTCAAAATGTCTGGATATCAGGGAAGGCAGAAAGTCTAGCATCCTTTTTCCCATGTGGGTAGACTTCAGGAAGACCTGAAACATGCAGTGAATAACACCTAACCTTATTTGGCTGTGGTCTTCTCTTCCACTTACTAGTACAGAACATTGTACATGCTACCTCTTCACCTGGAGATTTGATTGAGCTGTCACTGGTAATAACCATTGAAAGATTGATCTCCCTTGAACATACCTAGCAGGTCTTTGAAGCCATCCAAATTTCTCAACCAGTTAGCTTTTAAATTAAATACCCCTGATGTGAGCAGGTAGGTCCTTTGTCCCTAAAGCACTGCCAATCAATTTAACTGGGTAATTATAATTATAATTCTGTTGGCAAGCAAGATGGAGGAGGGGAACTCAATTTAATTTCCCCATGTCATGTATATTTTTGTAAACTTTTATTAGGTCTTCTATTAGCAACTTTTCTTTTATGAAATAAAAACCAAATAAATGCTTAGGGTTTTTCCCCCCAAGAAAAGTTAGCCATATTGTTAGCTCTGTAATTTTCTTTTAAACACATTTCCTTTCTTTGGATATGTGGAAACTATATTTTACGATGATGATGCTGATATATTTTTATTTATTTATATTTCAAATTTAGTCACCACCCATCTCACTCAGAGAGTGACTCTGGGTGGTTTACAATAAAAATAAGAATAAAAACCAATTAAAATACAGTTAAAATGGTGTTCATAAATAAATAATATATTCTAAGGAATTGAAGGTATATAACAGGTTTTTGATCTACGGGAGCATCTTCAGGGTGCCAACCACCCCCAGGGTTGGTTACCCCTCCTCAAGTCCTGTGTGAGCTGGCAATTATAAATACAAGTGGTTCCATGCATAAAATATTACATCAAATTTAGTTCCATTTACAAGAATCCACTGATAAAATATTACAGAAAAAAGTCAGGCTAATATGGCAAGGCATTTATAGGATTCCCTGTATTTTGTTATTTAAAATCATGTTCATTTCCTATATTTATACCCTTCCAGGTAATGTGAATTTTCAATCTTGATCTGCAGTAAATTGCTCACACTTGCATCTGTGTGTGGCCTCCAAGGCCCTTTTTGACATCTGGAGTTTACTAACTGCTGAATTTCCTGTCATTTTTAGTGAGGAAGAAAGAGAAACAGGTGTTTTACACCAGCTAGATGGCAGCATTAGTTGAATTTGAGTAATCCTGAAAAGGAAAGTAGGTCAGGCCTGGTTAGTAACTGGATGAGAGGCAACAGGAAATCTCAAGACTGTAGACTAGACTAGGAAATGCATAAAATATATCAAAAGAAGGCAGTGGGAAACTGCTTCCATTCTATTGCTTAGAAAAGTGTATGAAAGTGTTGCCTGTCATTAGATAAAGTAATCAGTCAAAAAGTGTGAAAAAGCCATCTCCCTGATTTTCTGTTTTGGTTCACCAACAGATGCTTAGATGAGTTTTTTTGTTTCATGTTTCTTTTTTCTTTCCAACTCAATGGAACGTTAGAAATTATGTAAAGAGGCTCACTCTGTCCGTCTGTCTGTCAGCAAGATACTTTCCAGAAAGCAGAACGGGTCTAAATTTAGAATGACAAGAAGGGGGGAAAAAACCCCAAAGCCCAAAACAACCAGAAAAACACACAGTTCAAAAATGGACCAGATCTGCAAAGACTACAGAGAAAAAAATCCAGATTTTTTTTTTCTTCTCCATGAAACCCTTTGAAAGCAGTTGGGTGGTAACTCAGAATGCTGCTGACTGCTCCATTTTAAGTCCCTCTCCTGCCTCCCTTCTGGTCAAGTGGCTCAGAGTACTGCACTGTGCTTCTCGGTGTACATATACACACACATAGACTATAAAAAGAAAGCAGAAACACACGCATACCACATTAGTTTGTTAGCAGAAGAAAATAAAGATGCCTTCTATGGCCACAGCTAGTAAAGACATTAGAAAGAATTCACTACATGATAGTACAAGTATTGCACTGTATGGTAGCAATGATTACAAAATTGTGCATGTTGTTGGCATTTGGCTTCTGGTTGTGCTAATAAACATCGTTAGTAAAGTTTTTTGTGAAGGACTTTGTGATTTCATGCTGCTTATCAGAACTTCTGTGTGCTAGAACAGGGTTCCTTAACTTTGGCAACTTTAAGACGGGTGGAATTCAACTCGCAGGCTGGCTGGGGAATTCTAGGAGTTGAAGTCCACCCATCTTAAAGTCGCCAAGGTTGAGGAACCCTGTTTTAGAATATTGTGAGCCAGAACTTCAGTATGTTCCAAACCTTTTACAACTTCCTTCCCTTGTTTTGGTGTACAGCCTTATTCTGTAGGACAGGATTAATGTTATTCAGTGGAAAAATATTTGCTGCCAGGTGAACGAGGCAGCCCTAGAAATTGGCATCTCTCTCTTTGACCTTCGCCGCTTGAATGCACGGACAAAGTGCCTCCATACAGTCATCCAAGAAACCCTCTTTGTTGATGACTGTGCACACCTGGCACACAAAGACAGTGATCTATAGTTGATGCTGAACAAATTCTCAGATGCTGTTATGCTCTTCGGCCTGACTATCAGCCGGAACAAGACTGAAGTACTTTGCCACCGTATGCCTCACCACTTGCTCTATAGTGTACTGGAGTCTGGAAAGAGACCTCAAGATTGACCATGCAAGTGCTACAAAGATGCTGTGAAAGAAACCCTATGCCACTGTGATATGCAGCCAAGGGAACTAGAAATGTGGCTGCTGACAGAACCTGCTGGTGAGCCCTGTGCTATGAAGCTTCCACCAGCTTTGAAGACAGGCGCCGCCAAAAACTTATAGAAAACCATGAGTGGAGTCACAGAATAATGCCCACAGTTACTACAACAATGGATTTCCAGTGCCCCACTGGAGTTCCATTGTGCTAGACTCTCCACTTCCAGACTGGGACTGCAGAGCCACCTCCATGTCCACAGATGAACTGCACAACAGTGTCTTCTTCGAACCTGAAGGACTACCATTCTTCATTTGCTGCCAGCCAAAAACAGGAAGAGAAATTCCCTGCCTGGCATTTCAATTAGTAAGAGAAAAGGCAGACCTTAATACTCTCTGCATTTCTGTCCCATTGAGTTCCAGCTCTCTTTCCAATGGAAAGACAGAATTATACCACCATTAAATGACCTCAAAAGACTTGTGTAAAACCTACCAGCATTCCTTCATCTCTCTCATCTCAACGAATGCCTTGCAATTTTACCAGAGTCATGAAGGATTTGTAGCAGCCACACATATCATTTCTTTCTTAAGTATTCACTTCATAAAAGAAGTGTTACATAAAAAATGGCACATTGCCTAATTATCATTGAAATGAGCATCACCAGGAAAAATTCATGAGAATCTCACATGCAGGGTTAGTAGAGGGAATAAAACAAATCTGATTGAAAATAATGTAAAACACGTTGCAGATACCTCAAGTGGAATATCAAATCTCTGCACTGTTGCAAATACATGGAATAGACAATTTCATATATTTTTCCCAAAATGGTATTTGAAAGTTGAAATGCAATCGGAAGGAAGGAAGGAAGGAAGGAAGGAAGGAAGGAAGGAAGGAAGGAAGGAAGGAAGGAAGGAAGGAAGGTTGGTTGGTTTATCAGTATTACCCCAAATACTGATTTTTTTTCTATTTGCATTTTATCAAAGCAAAATTTGCATTTTATCAAAGCAAAATTCAGCCTATAAATAAAAACCGCAACAATAGCATCTTAAGCGCAACACTCAGAACAATAATAGCCTGTACTAGGTGCCAGTAAGCACCTGTAAAACATTAGCCACACATAGACTACATAAGGTTAGATGAGCTTCTTTCACACCTGTTGGCTAATGTATAAGAGACCTGTATCTAATTTGATTGCTGTGTATCATTACATGTAACATGATACGTTTAATAATGAACACAATGTGTCAATTACAGGAAAGCTCCCACTGGTTTGCTTCCAATGCATGTTATCTTTTATAATATATACTTCAATCAGAAATATGTCATTTGGCCTAAAATTATAATGGTAGTCATGAGAACTGAATGTAGGATATTCAGACTGTAATCATAGTCTTCAAAGGTATGGCAGTGTATTACATAATAAAACATCACTTGATTAAAAAGAATGACAGCAGCCATTAATGTGGCTTTGCAGATATCATCCTAGAATGCTGCCAGGCTCCCTGCCCAGCCTTACTTTGTATTCTTTTAAAAGATTATGTTAATGAAAATGAATTGGAAACTGGTATACTGCAAACCAAAACATCAGCCTTTCATATCAGCCTCCTTTTCTGGAAGGTCTCTTGGATCCCCTTAGATCCTGTGTGGTGTAATGGCTAATCTGTTGGGTTAGGTTTGGGAAGATGTGAGTTTAAGTTCCCCCTCAACTATCAAAGCTCGCAGGGTGATTTTGGGCCAATCATTGTCTCTCAACCCAGTCTTCCTCACAGGATTGTCGTGGTAGAGATTAAACAATGGGAAATCCCTAGGCGAGCCACCGTGAGCTACTGGAGAAAGACAGGAAATAAATTGAACAAACCTAATAAACATAGGTGTCTTAGGCATACTTATGAAGTAAAACTGGAATGGATGTAGTCCTGTGCTTCACTGGAAGTGTTCCCCTCCCAAAGAAAATCAAAAATAAGATTTTATGGTAGAAGCAACCTCATTAATTTGCTTTTTGGTGAAGGAGTGTTTTATGAGTGGTCATGTTCTTTGTGGCAGCCATATTCTAAACTTCTGCAGCAGTTTTGAGAGTGCACCAGGCCATGATCTCAACATTCAAATGTGCCCAACCACCCACAGTGTTGCTTTACACATAACATTTATCACGGTGCCTTTTCATTCCTTGAACAAAATGCTGGAAAAGCAGACTCTGTACCTACGGAGTGGTTTCTTTCCCCTTTATCTCCACAAATAAAAACTCTACAGCCTGACTTCATGCATGTTACTCTGATATAACTCTCAGTTCAACCGGATTTGCTCTCAGGTAAATGTACACTATGAGAGCCAGTTTGGTGTAGTGGTTAAGGCATCACACTAGAAACCAGGAGACTGTGAGTTTTGTCCCACCTAGGCACAAAGCCAGCTGGGTAACCTTGGGCCAGTCACTTTCTCTCAGCCCTAGGAAGGAGGCAATGGCAAAACACTTCTGAAAAATCTTGGCAAGAAAACTGCAGGGACTTGTCCAGGCAGTCTCTGAGAATCAGACATAATTGAACAGATTAAAAAAAAAGGTGCACTACAATTACGTATACATATACATGCACATATACATACTCTCACCCCTATGGATGGTATGTATCTTCAGAGGCCAGAGGCCTGGGAGTTTGAGGGTTCTGCGCAGTATCTGTTGGAGCCACTCTCCCAGCTCAGGAGTCACAGCCCCGAGTGCTCCTACCACCACTGGGACCACTTTGCCCTTTACTTTCCACATCCTCTCTAGTTCCTCCTTCAGGCCTTGATACTTCTCCACCTTCTCATGTGGCTGTCATTTGGCACTGCTACATCTATCACCACTGCTGTCTTCTGGTGCTTGTCTACTACCACAGTGTCTGGTTGATTGGCCAGTACCTGCCTGTCCATCTGCATCAGGAAGTCCCACAGGATTTTAGCCCTGTTATTCTCCACAACCTTCTGTGGAATCTCCCATTTGGACTTAGGAGGGTCTAGCCCATACACTGTGCAGATGTTCCTGTATACAATGCCAACTACTTGGTTATGCCGTTCAGTGTATGCTGTTCCTGCCTGTGCTTTACACCCTGCCACTATGTGTTGGACTGTCTTTGAGGCCTCTCTGCACAATCTGCATCTTGGGTCCTGTCCAGTGTGGTAGAGCCCTGCTTCTGTGGATCTGGTGCATAGTGCCTGTCCTTGTGCTGCTATGATCAGTGCCTCAGTGCTGTCTTTTAGTCCAGCCCTTTCCAGCCACTGGTAGGATTTCCCAATGTCAGCCATCTCAGCTATCAGTCAATGGTACATCCCATGCAGGGTCTTGTCTTGCCATGGCACTTTCTCCACTTGAACTTCCTCCCATGTCTGCTGTTGCCTCAGTCATTCTCTCAGCAGCTCATCTTTGGGTGCCATCTTACAGATGTACTCCTGGATGCTCTGGGTTTCATCCAGGACAGTGGCGTTGACACTCACCAGACCCATCTGCCCTCTTTCTGGCTGGTGTACAGTCTCTGGATATTGGACTTGGAGTGGAAACCTCCATACTTTGTGAGGAGCTTCCGGGTCTTCACATTGGCAGTTTCCATGTCCTTCTTTGGCCAGCTCACTATACTGGCAGGGTATCTGATAACTGGCAGGGCTTACATGTTGATGGCATGGATCTTGTTCTTCCCATTGAGCTGGCTCTTCAGGACCTGTCTTATCCTTTGGTGGTACTTGGATGTTGCTGTCTTCCTTGCCTCCTCATCGTGGTTCCCATGTGACTGTGGGATACCAAGGTAGCAGGTCTGTATATCTGCTATGTGGCCTACTGGTAGTTCCACCCCATCATCTTAACTACCTTCTCTCTCTTTACTACCATCCAGCTACACTTCTCCAGTCCAAATGACATCCCAATGTCCTCACTGTAGATCCATGTCAGGTAGGTCAGCGAGTTGATGTCTCATTCATTCTTAGCATGCAGCTTGATGCCATCCATGTAGACGAGGTGGCTGGTGGTAGTTCCACTCTTGAACTTGTATCCGTATCCAGTCTTTGTGATTATCTGGCAGAGGGGTTCAAGCCTATGCAGACCAGCAGCAGGGACAGTGCATCAACTTGGTCTATGCTGCACTTGATGGCCACTTGTCTTGAGTTGAATTGTCTTGAGTTGACTTCCAGTGTTGTCTTCCACAGTCCTGTTGAGTTTCTGAGGAAGGTCCTTAGTGTCCTGTGACTTTGTATAGAGCCAGGCATTCACAGATCCATGTGTATGGCACCGAGATATAGGCTTTCCTGTAACCAATCCAGCCTGTCTCAGGTTGGTCTGTCTAGACCTTGAATCTTGGACAACTGCTCTATCTACGAGCAACTGGTGTTTTGAACCTCTGCTGTTGTTCCTGATGCCCTTCTGAACTGTGCTCATGTACTGGCCCATATGATCCTGTAGATACTATAATACACGCCCCCCCCCCAACACAGAATCTATATATATATTTAGAGAGAGAGAGAGAGAGAGGGAGGGAGGGAGAGAAGCTTACATATATGTGTGTGCGCGCGCACATGTGTATGTGTGTATGTATATATGTGTGTGTGTGTGTATGTGTGTCCCAGCACAGATTCTCTCTCTCCCACCCTATGTTTACAGCTCTGGCTATGTATATGCTAAAAATATAACATGCAATTTTAAATTACGCAAATATTTGAGATATTTAAAATGGAGTAAAATGGAGTTAAACACAGGGATTGATAAGACAAGAACCAGTTTGATCTAGTGATTAAGGTACCAGGCTAGAAAGCAGGAGACCGTGAGTTCTAGTCCTGCCTTGGGCATGAAAGCTGGCTGGGTGACTTTGGGCCAGTCACTTTCTCTCAGCCCAACTCGCCTCACACGGTTGTTGTTGTGGGGAAAATAGGAGGAGGAAGGAGTATTAGGTAAATTTGCTACTTTACGTTATTTATAAAAATAAGGGCGGGATGAAAAAAAAAAAGGCAAGTTGTGAGATCTTGATTTGCTGCAAAACATCCCAGCTATCACATTCCTACTAGCAATCTGGCAATGTTTCTGTGTTTTTTAAAGTGTATATATATTCTTTTAGAAGTAATGTTATTTTGTCTGCAGAGAAATTAAATTATGTATTGAACTGGTACCTTTTTCTTATATTTTCCATTAGCAAAACTCCACCCCACCTCCCACTGATATCTTTTAAATGGCGGAGTTAGCCATAAAAACATTGGAAAGCTAGTTTTTGTGTTTGCATGGCACACACACACACAGAGAGATTGTGTTTGCGTGGCCCAGTATGTTGTCCCTTTCTTAGTGACGAGGAAGAATATATGGCTGATGGATGCATGAGGCCTGAGTACAAAAATTGACTGACCTCTACAACACTGAGGGGGTCTGAGAAGAGAAAATGAGGATTGAATTGCAAAACAAATATACAGCCGTGACTCTTTTTATTGTGCTTTGCTTTTTTACAAAATGAAGGTTTGCGGCAACCCTGCATCGAACAACTCTATCAGATGGTGATTAGCATCTTTAGCAATAAAGTATTTTTTAATTAAGGTGTATACATTGTTTTTTAGACATAATGCTATTGCACACTGAATAGACTACTGAATAGACTTTTATAGGCACTGGGAAACCAAAAAGTTCATGTGACTCGCTTTATTGCAATATTCACTTTATTGTGGTGGTCTGGAACTGAACCTGCAATATCTCCGAGGTATCCCTTTATAGAGAAGAGTGAATAGGTTGAGAGGAAAGAGAGGTATGCTGAATGAATGGTGTACACATATTTGTAGCTATATTTCCCCCCACCACCACCACTTTTAATTCCTTTTGCTTATCATTTCTTGCCCCTTTTCTGAGCTCTGCATAACATTGCTTACCCCCAAAGCAAACAGCTGAATGGGTGTGTCGATATCATGACATTGCCTGGTCCTCTGATAAAATTCTGTGAGTGAAAGGTAATTGCTCAATAGAAAATGTCTAGATGGACTCGTTCTGCTGTTGTACCAAATGATAGGTACAAAAACAGGTTTTACTTTCTATTTTGGTGAGGGAAAGTCTCTCTTTAAAAAATGATCTCACATTGTGCTACTTTATTTTTTTGCTGCCCTAAAATTCCCAAGTTTTCAGAGGCCTATGAGAAGAATAAAAACAAATTAAAAAATAGAATACCTCTGTGTGTGCGTACGCATGTGTGTCTTGCATAAAATTGAATGGAAAAAATAAGAGCTTGGACAGATTTACAGCCCAGTCCTAGTATGACCTGGGCCAATGGACATCACCCCTGGGAAATGGTTGCATAATAGGACTGCAACAGAAGAATCCGAATACTCATGATCTCAGCAGATGTATAAACTTTGTCTGGAAGCTGAGCTACTTCTGGAATGATAAATCTATTGCAGCTTCTGGATGACAGAATGCTCCAATCTTCTCAGACAGCAGATACACTTATGAATCAACAGACAACTTGTCCCAGATATGTTGGGGAATTAGCATAACAAGGAGGAATCCCTTGCTGCTTTACTCTTCCTCCCAGAGAATAATGCTGCAGTACAGTGGTACCTCGGTTCACGAATGCTTCTGTTCACAAACAATTCGGTTCACGAACAGCTCTGGTTGCAAAATTTTGCCTCTGTTCGCGAACTCCACATCGGGTGACGAACAGGATCCGCGGCCATTTTCCCTCCCGTGACACGTGGTCGTGGCTTCCTGTAGGGAGGGGGACTCTCCAAGCAGTAACCGCCTCCCCACCCGCTTTCCTGTCCTCCATGCCAGAAGTCGCGTCGAGCAAGGTTAGCTTTCTCTCTCTTCGTACTGTACTTTGTGTCATATTTTTGCGGTTTAAAAAACAACAACATATGGTTCAGAACGGATTAACCGTAATTACATTGAACCTTATGGGGAAATTTGATTCAGGATGCGATCAAAAATCGGGTCGCGACCAAATTCGGAGGGGTCAGAACGGATTAACTGTATTTACATTGAACCTTATGGGAAAATTTGATTCGGTTCACAACCAATTCGGTTCACGACCAGAGTCGCGGAACGAATTAAGTTCATGAACCAAGGTACCACTGTATGTGCATATGTGTGCATACCATGTTTTCAACCTCTGGGAGCATCTGCTGCATTATTTGTCAACTGCTAGCATATTAATTGGATCAAAGTAGTTGCTTAACCTGAGTTTTAGCTTAGTGTGTTGCCTGACCCCAGCCCTTGTGATTCATAAATCATGATTTCTAGCTGAATGCATAGATTGAACACAACTATGGTTTGTTCAGTAAATCATGATTAAATCAATATTTGCTCAACAAAGTTAATCGGTAATAGTGAATGGGGCACAATCCATGGAGTGATGGAGTTATTTTCCTACAGCACATCCAGAAACCAGCAGCAGCCTATTCAATGGTTCGTTCTTTGGCATGGAAAGCTGGAAAGTAAAGCAAACAGTCACAGGAATCAAGAATGATCTTGGCCTTTGTATTCCATCCAGTCCAACCCAGTCGGTTTGGAGGAGGTTTTACCTTTTTAACCATGAGTTGTTTTGCATTTTCCTCCTCCTTTTTCTCCATGTGCATCTTTGAAATTTTACATAGAAGAAACAACCCCAGTCATGCTGAACAGCAGTAGAAGTAAATACAGAAAAGAGGACAGTGAGTAGATTAGGAAACAATGATTCTAACTTTCTGAAGTTTTCCTGCATGGCAAGCAAAGTGGCAGCAAGTCTTTGCTCTAGCTAATTAACTGATTAATCAATCAGCTAATAAACAGAATAGTTAATTGACTAATCAGTCAACAGCTTGCTCAGTTTCAATGAACTGTTTTAATTAAAGATGAGGGAGAAAAAATACATTAAAAGTCTAAACTGAGATGTAATGCAAGCCCCTTAATAAACTCTATTAAAGGAGTGTAATCCTAAAAACACTTTCCAGGGATGGAATAAGCCCCATTGAGCACAGTGGGACTTACTCTGGAAAATAACATGCTTAGGATCGCAGTTTCAGTGCCCTGTAACATAATACCCTATAATCTGAAAATAAGGTTAAATAAGTAAATAAATCACTGATCAAGATATGCATCCCAGTTTTCCATTAAATTACTGTCCAAGGTGGGTTATTTATTTTTAAAGTTTATTTTTTAAAAAAGAGGGAATCAAGCTCAGAGTCCTACAGTTTAATAATATTGGATCTCTTACATTATCATTTGATGCTCACATGCATAGAGTTCATCCCACTGAATCCAGTAGGACTCCAGATATACAATATTAAGGGAGTAGTTCTTGTTTTAAGGAATATTTTCTTAAAACAAGGAATAGCTTCACTGAAATCTATGATTCTTTTACTGGGTAATTAAGTTATCGTTTTCTCTGCATATAATGTATACAAGCAGAGCCTGCGTCAGCCACTTGAAGGCTATTTGCTGCCCCAGTTGTCATTCTGGGAGGAAGAGGAGAATGAGGCATTACTTCAATTTGGCTCAAAATGGGATTATTAAGAACCTCAGCATAGTTCTATCTTACTTCACTCATGAGACAAAGACTCCTTTGAATTAGTCTTGACTCCTGATGTTATATCCATGTAGTTTTCTTGATCACAATATGGACTGTTTGTCTTTGGGGATGTTGTTCTGGTTTCCTAGCTTTGGCTACAGCCCTGGGATCTTCTGGGGATCCTGCCCAAGTAGTAACCAGGTGTAATCCTGCTTAGCTTGTTCGAAGACCAGCCAAGGTTTGATAGGTGCTTTGCTGCTGCCATCTGCTTAAGTAATGAGTATTAGGAAATTAGAAAACAGCTTGTAGAAGTGCAAACACAACCCCTGTCTGCAGCTCTTTATGTAGCTGTGTCTTTCCCCAGAATTGCAGGGCTGCTCTCTGAAGTTCCTACAGGACCCTAGGAAAAGATACATTGCTTTAAAAAGTTGCACACAGATGCTCCAAAGTGCTTAAAAAAAAAAAAAGTAGTCTTGTACTGCCCTGATGAATGAAGAGTTGAACAAGGTGAATACTTTCCCACTCAGCAGTGTTCTCAGAAATGCTTAACTTGCAAGGAGTCAACAGCTAAGTTGTGATGGATGTCATGGAATTATGAAGCTTTAAGAGACCTTGAATTTACCCTGAAGGTAAATGAGAGACCACATTTCATACATGTACAAGACTGAATTCTTTGCATTTTTAAATATGTAGAATAAGCTCTAAAATAAGCATATCACATTTTTATTTTCATGCGTTTTATAAATAAGTAAAATGCTACTTTTCAATAAAATGCTACTTTTCAATTTTCAGAAGTCACATTGAGAGGAGGAATTCTGGAGCTGTATGCAAATCTGAAACTACTGATTGCCCATCCCTGATATAGATCAAGATCTGTTCATGCAGGAAACTTGGAGCTAACACATTCTCAACAGAAAGTGGTCCATTCTTTGTTTTGCAGACTTCTGGTAAGGGAAGAATGAAAGAGAGGCCTAGAGAAAGAAAAGAGAAGAGATATATTCCCAGGAATTTCAATTTGCAGTTTTCTTCATTGAGAAAACTTTTTTGGCCTTCTGTGCAAAACATGGGAAAGCAAACACACAGAAAAGGCTACCTTCTTTATCCCAAGTACATTCACTGGCTGCTGTTAGATGACATTAAGTACTAACTTATATCTGCCAATTCCACCTGAGTGTATCAATCAATTTCCCTCCATTTCATGTTAGTGTTTTAATGCTAAATGTTACTAGTGTTGAGCATATAACACACACACCATCATTTACCCTAACTATATTCAGCACCTTGCCACCCCTTCACAGGTGCATGGACTATTACCCATGAACAAATATGAACCAGCTAGGTTCTCCTTTGTAAACATTCATACATTAGCATCTATGCCCCACAAATACCCATCCTGCAACTGAGGTTAATTTCCTGCAGTTTACATTTGTAAGCTTCTTTCTGCCTTGAGAAAATCTTGTTAAGTTCTAGAACAGTGCACAGTTTGAAACTCTAATATTTTCTAAAAATTCACTCACTTTCTTTTGTGAATGAAGACTGCAGCCAGTATATGTAACTTGAGCTGTTCCTGCTGTAAAGCCCTTTAATGCTGTTGAGAAATTGATTTTCAACAAGCCTCAAGCAGAATTATAATGGAGGTCCCATACAGTGCTCTTTCCCATCACTAAGATTCTTACCTAATGTTTATATAGACTGTGTGGAAAGGTCAGTTTTAGCATAATACTTCGGTAACTTCAATTAAAATTGCATTGTTTGCAGGTGCAGTCTGATTTATTGTCTCCCAGAGTTCTAGTGATCTCTGAATGATTATGATATATAAGTTTTTAATTGTTTCTTGTTCTAGCATCTCATTGCCTTATTGTTGACTTTTCATACTGAGAAGCAGGAAGCAGAATTTAATTACTGAAGCCTTCTTCAGTTTAAATTATAGAAAAGAAAATATGATAAATACTTTAAGCACTGTCCTCTGCCCTCCCTTCCCCAGAACACAAACTGACACTAGGCCCATCAGAGGCTATTTGAGAGTCAGGAAATAAATAGTCTATTCATCTTAGGCCCACAGCTTCAGTCAGAAGCAATAAACTTTGAATCTGCAAAGCAGTGTTGCATTTAAAGTCACAGGAGTCATGAAATGTTTTGTCCAAATCAGTGAAATGATCACATGCCTGTACAGGGTGCAAGAGGCTGGCAGTGACGTAAGTTTCATGCTCTGTAAAAAACAGATAATCAAAGATCAAAAGTTTATATTTAATCAGATGCTTGGTACACAGTACAGTCATGATAATGTCATTATATGATTCTTGTGTTGAGTAAAGGTTGGATTAGTTGATCTTCATGATTTCTTCCAACTGTAAAATTCTGAATTTTAGAGACAAGGTTAGCATGGAGGAAATCTTCTTTCAAAACAAGCAGTACAAATGATATATCATGAATTTAAAAGAGGATCACTGAATTACAGTAGTATATTTCTTTATACAAACAATCCTAAGCATTTTCAATCTAATGTAAAGATTTAAACCTAATTGTCAATTCTTTAGTGATGCATGGAAGTAATATCTTATTTTACCAGAAGCTTCAAGTTCAGTATGAACAGATAATTTCCGAGTGTTATGTTATGTGTTATGCATTACATGTCTTTTTGTAACTTGATATGTTTTTCTTTCTCAGTTTTATGGCTCTTTGGGGAGCTCTATTTTTTACACAAGAGGTATTCCTACGTTCCAGAAATTATCCCCACGGGAACCTCCCAAAGTACTATCAGTTTGTTGTATAATTATGTCTAATATATTTTAACTAAACCTGCTTCCAACCATCAAAGGGTTTTAAGGAGCATTCCTTCCTTGCTTCACAAATCCAATAAGATCCAAAATACTCTTATAGTTATGAACAACTTTACTTTGCTACTTGCATTCAGAACCAAAGTTAAGAACAGCTGTTTACCATTTGCATTTCAGCAATAACTGTACTGATCTACAGACAATGTTACATAGGTACAAGAATAACTTTAGACAATAGTAGCTACTGAACTCAGTAGTAGCTACTGAATGTCATCCTCTCCCCCACTCCCCAGCCAGGTCCTAAGAGCAGAAAGGGTCTTTGAAAGGAGAGCCAATCACAGGCATATTCACAAAGTTCAACTCTCCTTTGCTCAGAATCTTAGTTGCCTTACAATGTCTCATGGCTGGCTGGGGAATTCTGGGAGTTGAAGTCCACCCATCTTATTAAATTATTAAGTTATTATTATTAATTATTATTATTAATAATAATAATTATTAATAATTATTAAATTATTAAATTATTATTAAAGCTGAGGTTGAGGAACCCTCTCTCATGGAACAGTTTTCACTCTCACTGTGGGCTTGGTTTAATTCCTCTTGCACATTTTCTTTGCTGGGCTCAAATAGCTGTCACACACTGGGTACCTCTTGTTCTCTTGGGTGCAGCCCTCCCTCCCACCAGCATCTTTGGGGATTCTCTTTACCTGCCAGCCAGTGCACCTTTCTTGCAACCAAGCTACAGGCAACCAAGCAGGGCATAAGCCTACAGGGAAAAAAAAAACCCCTGTGCCATCTCCTTTTGCCTCTTACTTACGAGCAGCCTTTCTGTCATTGCCTGTCTTACCTGGAATAGTTTGCCTCTTATCTTCCTTTTGCCTCCTTAAGTTATCTGATTCACAAGCAATTTGGCCAGCTGCTATCATAAGCACAAACCAACAGGTAAATATTTTTGTGAGAGGTAATAATTACCAGCTGTTAATTACTACAGAACATCCCAATGTTAAGAACAGCGATAGACCAGTTCAAAAATTAACAGACCATTCTTCATCCAGAAACCAAGTCCAATTTCATTTACCTTCATGGAGGTAAAACTATCCATATCTACTAGTCTTGATGGCTACATATTACCCACATCTGTCATTCCTATATGTAAGTCATGACATCATCATTGAATACTTTGGGGACCATTCTATAAGCCAAGAATGGCACTTATATATGCCATGGCACATTGAACCCCCAAAAGATGAAGTCTGCAGGACACCAAAAACATTTATTAATGTAAAGGAGCCTATACCCCATGAGATTTCAAGTGAAAATACCAGAATTTTACAAGAGTTTGTAAAGAGTTTGGTCATTATAAATATATATATTTAAAAATTAGTTAGACAACCTCAGCAGGGACCACCTGCAGTGTATCCATGGATTACCATCCCAGTCCCCGCACTTGCAGGTTATACGGAAGAATGCTTTAGTCATTGGTACTGAAGGCTGCAGAGGGTCCATAGAACTAGGAGGGCGCACTTCTCCGTCAGGTCATGAAAAAGATTGTAAGAGCATCTATATGCCTTAGTGCAATATAAGAACTCAATCTGAAAGAGGCTTTTAGGTATCAGCTCCTAGAGAATATGCTTTATTGCTGAGCTTTCCCTTGGTATCTAGTTGTGCACTGTGGAAATAGAATACTGGACTAGACAGGTTTTGTTCTGATCCAGCAAAGCTCTTCATAAGTATCAATGTTCTTACTATCCCATTTTAGACAGAGCAAGGGAATATCTTGTCTAGAGCTTTTAAAAAATTGCAAGAAGTTGAAGCTCTGGACTGAAAAAAAAAGAGGAAAATGAACCCCTGCTCTTGTCTTATTAGCATTCAGAATATAGCTTCAATCTAAAGGAACAAGTGGAAGGATAAAGTGGAAGGATACATGAGTCCTGGATCATGTTATGGCAGAAGAATTTAAGTGTTGGCTCTAAACTGTATATGTTCTTCATTATCTTGAATGGTCCTTGCCTGGAACCACATTTGTAAGAAATGTATTAGCACATTATTTTCAGCTGCATAAAAAATCATCTCTTAATAAAACAATCAAAAACTACTGGAATCATGAAATAAAGCATTAGCAGAGCTGGATGATATCTTCCTCAATTTACAAGTCTGCATTATTTCTTTCTTTGCAGTATTTCACTCCCCCACCCTCCTTTGAACTGTCTTCTGAATTAAAGAAATATCTGTAGGTATGAGGCACTTGCTAAAGTGTCTCAATCTATTAAATATTTTATTACTCTCATTTAAACCAAATAACCATCTTTTTGATTAAACTACTACAAAGTCAAGCAATCCTAGAAAGAAAACTATATGGCACATTTTGTCATAGTCAGGTTTTTATATATAGTATATTATTCTTTACAATTACCCAGCAGGAAGTATTTTATATTGCTTTTGCAGAACTGTTTACTGAGAAATGAAAAAAGGAAAACCTTAAAATTCTAAATTAATATCTACCCTATATTTCTATATGCTGTATGTTAATGCTATATTAAACACACACATAGTCATAGAATTTGAAGGTACCATACAGATCAACCAGACTAATTTTGGGCTCAATGCTAGATTTGCAATGCTACAGCATTCGCCAGCTGTTCAGTTGGGCAGAGCACAGTTTGGTGAACAGAACCCACTTCACTCTGCCCTGGTCAGACCCCATTTCTAGGCATCATGGTTTAAAAGGGATAGTGAGAAACTGGAGCAAGATGATGAAGAGACTGGAAAGCCCTATGAAGAGCAATTAAAGGATCTGGGTATTTTTAACTTACAAAAAAGATGACTGAGAGGAGATATAACCTCTGAAAGGTTGTCTCACAGAAGATTGAGTGGATTTATTCTCTCTTGCCCTGGAGAGCACAAGCAGAACCAATGGGTTAAAATAACAGGGAAGGAGGTTCAGACAAAATGTCAGGAGGAATTTCCTGACTGCACAAGCTGTCAGCCAATGAAACAGGTTGCAACATAAATTTGGTTGGAGGTCTTCAAAAAGAGGCTAGATGGTCATCTGTTAGAGATGCTCTAGTGGACTGAGCAGGAGGCTGGACTAGTTGACTTCAAAGGTCCCTTCCAACTATATATAATTCAGCAAAGACCTTGGGTATCTAGTTGTCTATAATTTTGCAGCCATCCTTTCCAATTGAATGATTCTGTATAGTAATTGAACTATTTCTGTAACTTGGACACTATGTTCCTCAGCATTTTAGGAATTGTACCATTCTGTTACTTCATATTCCATTTGTGATCAACTGAGATGCTATGTTCTTTTTCCAAATACTTCTCTCAGACTACTGTAGGTCTCCTTATTTTATATTTATTTTTAATATAGATTCATTTTAAAAGTAAATGTGTGTGTGTGTGTGTATTTGTACTTAAATTTAAGATTTCACATTTATCTCTACTGAATCTGTGCCAAGATCTTTTGAATGCTGAATTGTTCGTTTATGCTATTGATTATCCTTCCTATTTTTGTGTCATCTGCAATTTTGAAAAGCAATAAAAGGAATATCTTCCAGGTATAGAGGACTGCAGCATAAAAATAGGATTGAAGGATACACTAGCTTTGTTTCTTCATATGGAATCTTAATTATTAATGTTCATATTTAATTTACTGAAAGTGATACTAACAAAAATCTATTAAAATAGGTTGAATATAGTACTACACTGTATTTACTTCATATTTTATTACTGTTTAACAATTTAACTGTTGTGGTTATATTATTGAAGTACGAGAGCAATTAAAATTCATGCATTCTATAAATGATAGCAATGCATAAACAAGCGAATTAATGTGTGTCTGGTATAGTGATATCTTTGTATCCATATTGCAGGGCACACATATCTGCAAATACAAATTTATTTTCCAACTAAAATAATGCTTCAAAATAAAGAGCAAAGTTGGACCATCATACAAATAATAGCATAATCTGCACAGGCAGAAGGAATATATGAATGTTTAGACATCATTTGCATTCTATTATTCACTTCTTTACATGATGCTGAGGAAATATGCAGTCAGTCTGTGCAAATTAACTGCACAGATCATTTCCAATTTATCTGATGTTTTGAGTTACTTTTAATAAGGTATCCACAAAAGTCATGGCTATGACATGTATCAAATATTTGGATAAAGATGACAGCATGACTTTATGCTAGGTTATATCAAGAATAGAAGGTGATGATCAGCAAGAATAACCATTAGTCGAATAACCTATAATTCCTATAGAAATGGGGAAAATGGGGATTGTAGTAATTGGCTTTTTAAAGTTCCATTTGAGTTACCTTTTCTGTTGTGTGGCAGGTGCTTGTCTGAATTCTAAAGTTCCAGAGCACTTTAGATTTTTCATTTTCTATTATTTTGTCTGTTTTGTGGTCCCACCAGTTCTTGCTTGCAGGCAAATGGTATTTCTTGCAGATATTCCAATGCACCATTGTGGCTACTTTGTCATGCCGTTCTTTGTAGTCATTCTGTGTGATCTTCTTGCAGCAGCTAACTAGGTGGTCCACTGTTTCTTCAGTTTCTTTGCAGAGGCACCATTTGCTGTCTGTTGCTGTCTTCTTAATTCTGGCTTTGTATGCATTTGTTCTTAAGGCTTGGTCTTGTGGAGCCAGAATTAGCCCATCTGTCTCTTTCTTCAACTTTCCTGCTCTTAGCCACTGCCAGGTCTTCTGGTTATCTGCTTTGCCTACTAGTTTTTTTTTTTTTATGTACTGGCCATTTAATACTTTGCCTTGCCATGTCTCTTTTCTATTCTTCATTTGATCTTTCTTGTAGGCCAGTTTGGTCTCTTCAGTATTCAGTGAGCCTTCATGGTGTACTAGCTTCAGTGGATCTTCTTCACTGTCCTTCAGATATTCTTCTAATGCCCTTTTTTCTTCTTCAACTGTCTGGTGTACTTGCAACTTTCCACACCCACTTATGCTCCTTGGTAAGTAGAGTCTGTCAACACTGCTGTGTGGATGAAGGGCATGTTTCATTGTCATTACTTTTCTGGTCTTCCTGTTGAGGGCTTCTAGTTCTGCTTGAGTCCAGTCCACTAGAATAATAACTGTGTATCTAATAACTGGAATTGCCCAGGTGTTAGTTGCCTTGATGGTATTTCCTCCACTGAGTTTGGACTAAGAACTTCTTCATTCTCATGATGTATTCACTCCTAACCTTCTTCTTGACTTCAGTGTGCTTGATGTTGTCAGCCTGAAGGATGTCCAGGTATTTGTAGTGATCTTCTTCATCCAGACTCTTGATGTTATTTCCATAGGGCATCTTGATTCCTTCCATTTTCACTATTTTTCCCCTGTTGATGGTCAGGGTGGCACATCTGTCCAGTCCAAACTCCATTGCAATATATTGGCTGTATATTCGGACAGTGTTGAGCAGCGATTCTATTTCAGATGGTGTTTTTCTATACAGCTTCAGATCATCCATGTAAAGGAGTTGGGATAATCTGGCAGATGTTTTTGATGTTTGATAGCCATGGCCTGACTTGTTAAATATTGTTGACAGAGGAATCAGTACAATGCCAAACAGTAGTGGTGGTGGGTGAGTCTCCTTGAAAGATTCCTCTCTTGATATTAACCTCTCCCAGTCTATCACCATTGACCAGCAGCTGTCTTCCATTGTGCCATTGATCTTTGCACAAAGCTTCTGATGTTTCTACTGACCCCTGTTATTTCTAGGCACTTTATTATTATTGTTGCTTGTACAGTCAGCCAGATATTTAGACTGGATTTGGCATTCTTATCCACCTATTGAATCCTCCCAAGGATCTGGGATAGGAAGATGTTGTTTGATGATGTTAAAGGTATCATTGCAGGATATAAACTGTTCCAAGTAAAACTGCCTTTTGCAGTTGACTGATAGTGATTTTGTCAATGCCAATGGTGTTCAAGTGGTGCTCCAGATGTTTTGGGATTGTACCCAAAGCACCCATTACTATTGGTACCATCTTTGCTTACTTTCCCACAGTCATTCTACTTCTACTTGCAGGTCTTTGGATGATGATGATGATGATGATGATGATTTGTTTGCAACTGCTGAGAGTGTAGCTAATTGTTATGTCACGCAGTGTTTGATTGAATGATTGAATGAATGAATGAATGAATGAATGAATGAATGAACGAACGAACGAACGAATGAAGAGTACAGCCCAGGATAATGAATTCCTTTGGGGTATTTAGTCAAAATCTTTAGAGTAATTCTAATTAAAACTGAGAAAAACAAGACAGCCTACTACCATTCTCTACTGACTCTCATCCATCTTTTAATTCTTTCTCTTCCACTGGCTGTTACATAGCAGGGGGTTCCGTTTTTGTCCTGTGGGACACAGAGAAGGTAAAGGAGAAAAAGGTTTGATAGAGGAACCAGGTGACTGATGTAGCCCCTGGTTCTTGTCTGGTTCAGTAACCTGAATTTTCATTTGGGAGGGGAACCAGAATTTTTGCCTCAGTGGCCATGTACCATCACTGGGCAGTGATTCAGGGAGGCAGAAATGCGGATGATAGATATGCCCAAAGCCAGAGCTAGAGGGATCCTGGAATTGTAGCACTAGTAACTAGAGTGTTGCTCCACAAGCCAGAAATGGGCAACACTGGCATTTCAGATGTTGTTGCATTTTAACGCCTAGCAGTCCCAGGAAACACAGTTGATGATGGAGGACACCAGGAGCTGTAGTTCAGTACCATCTGGAATACCACAGGTTTCTACCCCTGCCTTAGGCCCATCTGTCACCCACACAGATAGCCTTCCCAGTTATAATCATATCCACACAGGGGCAAGGACCTTCCTTGTCATGCCCTGATATTACATTTTACTTCTTCCCTGGAGGGAGGCACATCATTTAATGGGGAAATTTAACATGTGCAAATGGTTTGCCCTGAATCCTATCTTTTCCATTACAGTGGTGGCAAATTTTGAGATTTGGCTGCAAGAAAATAAATGATTTTAGCAGGCTTCTAAGGGCTTCATGTTGTCAGAGGCTGTAGGTTGTCTTCATGTATTCTTGTAAGCAGCCTTGTGAATCAGACTAGAAAAAGGATGGGATGTTTTTTTTCTCCCCAATAGCTTTAAGAAGTATATTTTTAAAAAATACCAATTTCAAATAAAAGCCTAATGGAAGTGGTACTATGTCTTTTCCAATGACTCAGCAGTTCAAACTTCAATTGATCCAGGGTTTGAAAATAATTGCAAAATGCAAAATAGATAGCTCATACTAGTGCAACGATAAGCATTAAGCATATTTTGCAATATAAAAGGCAGGTTTGGATGTAAATCATATTGGGTGGACAGTTAAATGTCTGTATAAAAAAAAATCACACGCAAGGTCATGCAGCAGTAAACTCTCTTAGAATTTATATTAAAAGATCCACTTCTATTACATTATACTGGGCACCCTATCAATACCTACTGACATTGAGTCTGAATTATGAAATGACACTTGAGTGGTACCCTGGAGAAAAATAATGTGACTGAAAAGATATTAGATATAAAGAACAAGGAAACAGTTATGTTCGAAGGAATTGCTATCACAGATATGACTCTTTTTAAAAATCAGGAAAGACAAGTGTTCCAATCTATTCATCTTCTACTCTTGGAAGTGAATGCCCAAATGCTATTTTTGATGTTGTTTTAAAAAGGCAGAATAAATATTGAGGAAAAAAGAAAATGAAAGAAACTAGCAGAAGGAGGAGGAGGAGGAGGAGGAAGGGGGAGGGGGAAGGAGGAGGAGGAGGAGGAAGAGGAGGAGGAGATAAAGTAAATATTTAAGTTGGCCCAGGATGTGCAGGTGCTAAAAAGTTGTGATCTAATAAAAATCCAATAATTCAGTGTTTCACCGCTGTGCTTGGAATGCTTAAGATCTTTGCAGATAGCTCTTTGCCCTTACAGAGTACCTTCCTCTGCCTGGTTCCTGCAAATATGCTGGGTCTAAAGCACCCAGAACTCTCAGCCAGCATGGCTATGCTCTCCAAATACAGGGAATCCCCAGTTGAACAATGAGTTCCATTCCCAACGTCTGTCCTTAAGTCGAATTTGTATGTAAGCTGGAACAGTATTATTGTATAATACTGTATAAGTAGTACTGTGTAATGAACTCGAACCCTTGTGTATTTAACTCAAATCACTGTGTATTTAGCAACTTGAATTTTGCTACAATAGGCTCTGCTCTGGGTTGTCTGTAAACCAACCGTTCTTAACCTGGGGACTACCTGTAGATCTACTGTATGTTTTCATTACTATATGTGAACCTGGTAAGAGGTTCCATACCACATACTGTACCTTGCATGCACAAGGTCCCAAATTTATTGCTCAACATCTCTAGAAAGGTCTAAGAAAGACTTTTGGAATGGAACTTTGTACTTGCCTTGGTTGACTCTTGGATTATCTCTATACTCTTTTGTCCAACTCTCTGGCAAGTTGGTTGTCTGGGGGACACTTTAACACATTACTCGCTGAACTATTTTTTTTTTGTAATAACTTTATTAAATGTTTAAACAAGAAAGATAAGAACAAACAAGAGCTAATATCTAAGGTAAAAGAAAGAAAGGAAATAGAGAACAAAACTGAAATTGCAGAAAGAAAAGAAAGAAAAAAGAAATGTAAAGAAATGACTTCTGATTTTCTTTTACAACCTTATAGGTATACATTTAAATCGAACTCTTACTCTAGGGTTACAACATAACTTTCATTTCTTCGGTCATCTAATATTTTTCTAACCCATATATCATAATTTCATTTTTTTCTGTTTCACGCAAAAAATCCAAAAGTGATTTCTAATTGTCATTGAACTTAATTAATGTCTTTTCTCTAAACAGAGCTGTCAATTTAGCCTCTCAGCAATCTCCATCATCTTCATGATCCACTCTTCCATTGTGAGTAATGTCAAATCTTTCCACTGTTGTGCATATAAAAGACTCACTGCTGTTATATATAAAAACAAAGTTCCATGAGTTTTTTCCAACTCTGGTCAGTCAGTCCCAAAAGAAACATCTCTGGCTTCAGTTAATGAATGTATTTGGATCCAAAATGTTTAGTTTTTTTACATGTCCACCAAGCATGATAAAAAGTTCCCTCTTGTTGTTCACATTTCCAACATAGATTCAAAGTACCTTTATACATTTTAGACAATTTTTCTGGTGACCAGTACCAGCGATACATCATTTTATAAAAATTTTCTTTAAGATTATAACATAACATAATCTAAACAGCAAGCTGCAAAGTATAATTTCAAATAAGATAAACCTAAACCTCTTTCTTTAGCATCTTATAACACCTTATATTTGACTCATGGTTTTTTTTACCCTGCCATACAAGTTTAGCTATATCTTTCTGCCACTTTTCAATTGGTACATCAGTTGTCAAAACAGGTATTGTCTGAAAGAAAAATAACATTCTAGGCAAAACATTCATCTTAATCACAGAAATTCTCCCCAACAATGACAGTTGTAATTTATCCCATCTTAACATAACTTTTTAAACTTCATTCCATATCTTAGCATAATTATTTTGAAATAACATACAGTTCATATTTGCCAAAGTAACACCCAAATGTTTTACCTTTTTCTCAATCTTTAAACCTGTTTTGTTCATCAATTCTGTGTGATCTTGTGACTTCATATTTTTTGTTATATGTTTATTAATCTTAAAACCACCTAAGGCATCAAATTCTTTTAATTTTCTCATTAGTAATTCAGTCCCCTTTGTAGATCTCCCAAAAGCAGCACCAGATCATCTGCAAAAGCTCTCAACTTGTCTCTTTTTTAATGTTTACACCCGTTATCCTCTTATCTTGCCTTGTATCTCTATTCAAAACTTCAAGAACCAAAAGAAACAGAAGATGGGATAATGGGCAACCTTGTCTTATTCTTTTGTATCTCATATGGTTTTGTTAGATCTCTATTAACAATCATTTGTGCTATCTGTGAAGTATAAATCGATTTTACAGGTTTTAGAAAGTTCTCTCCAAAGTTCATATCTTCCAAGACTTTAAATAAAAAGGGCCAATTTAAGTTGTCAAAAGCTTTCTCTGCATCCAAGAAAATTAGTGCAGCTTGTTTTCATTACACTGTTCCAAGTATTCTTTAATATCCAACACCGTTCTGACATTGTCTTTTAACTGTCTTTTAGGTAAAAATCCACACTGGTCTTCATGAGTAATTTCTTGCAGAATTATTTTCAATCTGTGTGCTAAAATCATTGTAAACAACTTATAATAATTGTTCAGTAATGATATTGGTTTATAACTTCTTGTTAAGTTAGACCTTGCCCCTCTTTATTATTAATGTATTAATGCTATATTAGCCTCTTTGAAGGCAAAAGGAGAAGGGGATGGCAGAGGATGAGATGGTTAGATAGCATCACTGAAGCAATGAGCGTGAAACTGAGCAAACTCAGGGAGGCAATGAAGGACAGGAAGGCCTGGCGCGATATGGTTCATGGGGTCACGAAGAGTCAGATACGACTTAGCAACTAAACAACAACAACAAAAAGTCTCTGACATCTTTCGTCCCTGTACTATAGAATTCATCATATTTTGAAGGGGTTGTAGAAGTTCATCCTCAAAACATTTATGATAAGAACCTAGTAATCCATCTGGCCCTGGTACTTTTCTTGGTTTTATCTTTTTTATAGCTTCAGAAACTTCCCTTATTGTTATAGGTCCATCCATAATCTGTCTTTGGTTCTCTGTATGTCTTGTAAGTTTTGTTTTTTAAAGTATTCATCTATTTTTTTTAGAAGAAATATCATGCCCTTTATGCAAGTTAGAATAATACTGATGAAAAAATTTTTGTACAGATACATTGTCCCTCTTGAAGTTTCAAAAGCAATTTATTTTCTTTCTTTTTTCTTAATTTATATACTGACCATTTCCCTGGTTTGTTTGCAAATTCAAAATTCTTTTGCTTTGCATAGTTCATCTTTATTTCCATTTCTGTTGCTGTTAACAGAGATAAGTGTTGCCATAATAGTTTGATTTGATGTGAAATGCTTATTTTTTTCTGGTGATTTCTTTCATTCTTCCTCTTTTTATCTCATTGAGAATAACCTGTATTTCCTCTTCAATCTTCTTTTTAAGTTCAATGATATGTTGTATGAAGTAACCTCTAATGAAAGCTTTACTTGTATCCTCAACTATTCTTAAGTCAGTTCCTTTAAGTTATTTTCAAAACATTCCATTAATTTCTTTTTGCAATCCTCCGCTATCAACTCTTTCTGTAATAATGTTTCATTTAATCTCTATCTAAAGAAGATAGGTTTCCTTTTAAAAATCAAACTCACAGGATTATGATCAGAAAAAGTCTTTGGTAGAATCTCAATTTAAAAGAACTTAATAGCCAATTTTTTTGAAGTCCTAATCATATCTATTCTTGAAAAAAATCTATGTCTTTCTGAAAAATAAGTATATTCTCTAGAGTTGCCATTTTTCTGTCTCCTTACATCCACTAGGGCTGTTATCCATCAAATAAAAAAAAAATACTCACTGAACTATTTTTGCCTCACTGGCTGAAAAAGAACAATCTCAGCCTCATTCTGATGGAAGCATTCCAGTCTAGCATTAATTCAACCAGTGGCAACTACCAACAGGACAAAGGGGAGGGGGTCAGAGTGATGAAAACAGCATTGCAGTCCATGCCCCTTTTCTATATGCATCATGACTTTACACACATGCTCCAAAAGGGATGGATCTTGCATTGCAACCATACAATGCTATTTTAGATATTCTGGCAAAAGCAATGAGAACCTGCAGACCCCAATGAATTTAACTGGAAACTGGCAGGCACACAGTCTGATCGATTTTTGAAAGTCCCTGCTTTGAGTTCTTAATTTTGCTTGTCTTCTTTTGGATTACCCAGCCACTGGGAATGCCGGTTCCTCCTCTCCCTCCTTTTGGTATACTCCTAGGTAGACATTTCCCAGGGATATTTTACTTGGGATATTGCTTTGGGTGCTTAAATGGTCCCTGCTTATTCAGATTCCAGGTTATGATGGAAGGACAAGTATAATGCCTCCGTTAATGTTCTGCCAAAATCTTCCTTGAAATTTCTCAAATGTTTTCTTCTGCTTTTCTGTCTTATTCTCAAATTTCTTTTGAATTACACTTTGTGGTGTTTAAACCTTACTTTTTTGATGAGGATAGTGGGGGGTGGGGGGAGCTACTTCTGTTATGTTCTGTTATGTCTTTCCATGACTGTGAAACCTCCTTGGCTACTACTATTTCCTAATCCCCAAAACCTCATGAGTGGAGTTCCCTCATAATTCCTTCTTTGGGATTCAGTTAAAAGAGGGAAGTCAAGGAGAACTCAGAGAGACTGCAGTCTACTGCTGTAATAGTATGTGGGAATGACTTTGGGAGACAGGAGGAAGAGCCACAGCCTAGGCAATGCTCAGATAAGAGGCAGCTGAGCCCACAGAAGGAATGGGGCTTGGCAAACATCTCAGAAGGGACCCTCCCTAGTTTCTTGGACTGTAAAGGCGAAGGGGGAGAGATGCACTTTCAGACTTGCAAGATTCTGTTAATGTAACCTTACAATAAAGATAGTGCTCCCAGGTATGCTTCTTATCTGGACTACCTCGCAAGATTGACAACTGCAGAGATAATCATGCAATGAAATTCTTTTTTGTCAGAGTTGATTGTCAACTCATAGAAAAAAAATCCATGGCTCCCCCCCCCCCCCCATAGCTCTAACTTCTCTCCCAGTCTCTCTATTTCTCTCTTCCGCCTTACCCCAAGTTGTCAGCAAAATCACTGTAGAGCTTCTTTTGGCTTCTTGCTATTTCATCTCCTCCCGCCCTTTTTTCTGGGACAAATTTTTATTAACTGGCCTCGCCATTTGCCTTTTATGTTACTGTAACAATAAAACATCTCTTTTCCAGAAAAAAAAATAGACCTACTACTGTCAGGTACTTTATAAAGGCACCTTGACATTTCTAGGCAGAACTTCTGATGTTAGCTGCACAGCACTCTTGATCACTGTGCTAATAAACTATTGCTAGTTTGGGGGCCAATTTTACTGGGATGATCTATGTCTGTCCTGCCTCAGAGAGAGCAGCGGTAAGGTGAGGAGACTGTGGTCTAGCATTAGAATAAATCTCCTTTCCCCATATGGAATAATATAGTCACATACTGTATAAAGATAAGTGCAAACATGGGTAACCAAAAGGCCCTGGGTTTTATGCATCAGAAGTTTATGGCTGAAATCCAGATGAACTGACTAGAGAGGAAGATTAATTGGAGCTAATAGAACTTATTCCTGAGTAAATGTATTTAGGACTGTGCCCTGCCTAGTTCTTTAGACTTGGCTCTTTTGACATCCTATTCATGTCTCCTCAGAAGCAAGCCTCAGTGAATTCAGTGAAATAAATATGGAGATGTTTGCTTTCTAAAATCTAGGCTTGGGCTTAATTCAATTCCTTTAATCCCACAAACCATATTTGCCCATTTGAAGTATGAATCATATCTCCTCAACAAGTAATGAGAACAGCATGCCTTTATCAAACATAATAAGCAGTATTTTCAGTTACAGATCATAATTCTGTGGTGAGAAACTTCTAATTCTTAACTTTTCATCTTTTTCTTCAAAGCATGAATTTTGGAAACTGAAACTCTAACATTTCATGTCTGTATGTTAACCCCTTATTGTAAATATGTTCATGTACTGGCTAGTGTATGCAAGAAGAGAGTTTCTCTAAGGCAAGTAGAAAAGACTAGACTTTTTTTCCTTAAGACAACAATAAATTGTCTTGGAATAGTTTCTTGGGGGAAACTATTTTAAGATTTGGTTGTAAAACAATGTTATTGCCATATTCCCTACCAGTTCTCCCAGATGCTCTGATCGGTGCTTTGCAACAACATGACAAAATAAGAAGACTTAGAGGGAATGACATGCAAAGGATTGAGGTCATGAAGTAGGTAATCCACGACTGGATTTCCTGACAATTTTTTAAAGCTTGAAAACAACCACAAGAGAGGCAGTGTGGAACTGTTTATAAATCAACACCTGCAATTAGTTAGTAACTTTAACTCTTACATCACATTTCAGACCATCTTAATTCTGTTCAAATGTACTATATGTGGAAACTATTTAAGTGTCTAAGTTATTTAGTTATTTCATTAAGTGCCATCTAGTCAGGTTGACTCCTGGTGACTGAATGTGTTCACCATTTTCACCTGCCCCAAGGGACCTAAATTGTATTATCTTGCTTTGTGCCTATATCACACTTCCAGGTTGTATTATCCTCTAAGATCATGAAGCCGAAGGTGGGAATGTTTCTACGATAACGAAACAGTGGTCTTGCCAGGGGCTATGAATCACTGTTACAACAGTACATTGAAAAAGTGTAAGAGAAAGAAGATTTCAAATTATGGATTTGGAGGTGGACTCTAAGAGTTTCATGGACTGCAAGAAGAACCAGTCAGTCAGCATTGGACCAAATAAAGACTGATCGTTCCCTTAAGGACCAGCAAGTAGAACCTTTGGGCATTCAATGTGAGCAAATGCTTGGCAAAATGGATAGAAGTAGAAGAAGGGAAAGATGACAAATAAGGTGGGTGGATGGCATCAAAGAGATGCCTGGAATGCTTGGAATGACCTAGGAAGAAGAAAACCGTTTGAGCCTGAAAGGACCATGCCAAATGTTTTTGATAGTCTGGCATGCCTGAAGCAGATCAGGTGCTCAAAGCCATCTGTTTGTAGATCCACAAATATTCTCTGCAGTATGCATGTTTATTCAGAAATAACATTGTTGTAGAGCTTATCCTCAGTAAATAAGTTTATAATTGTGTTCATAAGGTTAAGTGTGTTAAAACCTTGTTCATTTTTATGTGATTAGAAGTCTCAACTGTTTCTGTCTGAGTTGGTTCTCTAAATTACTATTCACTCTCTGCCCCCCACCCTTCGGCAAAATCACTGTAGAGCAACTCTTGGCTTGTTGCTATATCATCTCCTCCCTCCCTTTTTTCTGGGATAAATTTTCATTAACTGGCCTTGCCATTTGCCTTTCATTTTACTATAACAATAAAACATATCTTTTCCAGAAAAAAAAATTAGATCTCACTGCTGCCAGGTACTTTATAAAGGCACCTTGACATTTCTAGGAAAAACTTCTGGTGTTAGCTATGCAGCGCTCTCTGGTTGCCTTTCAGCTTGCTGATGTCACCCCTCCCTGTGGAGAGATATAGTTTATTAGATTGGCCTATCCCAGTTGAGTTATGGACTTTGCAGGATTCCAGAGGGAGTTTGTGGTTTTTCCTGATAATCTGGTGGTCAGTTTGGCTGAGGCCTTAGTTAGAGTCTGGAATCAGCATTTGATGGAGGCCTTGAACTGTATTGCTCCTATATGGTCTCTCCCTGTGCAAATCCCAGGGTACACATTGGTTCTCTGAGGAGCTCTAGGATATGATGTACCAGAAAAAATGGCTACTGAGTTAACCTCCTGCTCAGTGCAAAACATACCCAACAGATGGTTGTCCAGCCTTTTCTTGAACACATTCAAGGAAGGTGAAGTCACCATTTCCACAGGTAATTGGTTCCCATGGGAAAGGCTACTAAAGACATTTGTTCGGGTGAGATAATTTTATTTAGGTGTTCCTTTCATATGAGTAACAATAACATGGATGCTGAAAGTAAAACCATTGTGTGCCTCCTGTATGTCCATTAAAGTAAAGAGCCCTCAAGCCAAGGGCAAAATGTGCTTAACTCAACTGGGATGGGCCAATCTAATAAACTATATCTCTCCACAGGAAGGGGTGACATCAGCAAGGTGAAAGGCAACCAGAGAGTGCTGCATAGCTAACACCAGAAGTTTTGCCTAGAAATGTCAAGGTGCCTTTATAACGTACCTGGTAGTAGTGAGACCTATTTTTTTTCCTGGAAAAGATATGTTTTATTGTTATAGTAAAATGAAAGGCAAATGGCAAGGCCAGTTAACGAAAATTTATCCCAGAAAAAAGGGAGGGAGGAGATGATATATATGCTTACTATATGGACACAGCTATGCAGTTTTCTTGGTAATGTCATAGAGTGGTTTGTCATTTGCTTCTTCTAGAATGGTTTTTGATCTTTCAGTCTGGACTGTGATCCTGGAATTCCCTAATGGAATTCCACCCACGTACTAACCAGGCCTAACCCTGCTTTGCTTCTGAATCTCAGACAAGGTCTGTCAGGTTCTGCCACTGGTTGACCTATGTCTTCACTGTCTATGTAAAAAGTCACACAAACAAAACAAGTAGAACAACTGAAAATGGGTACTACAACTTCTTTCCCCCAGCCCTTTATTTCAAAAAGACAATACTCTTCTCAAGGGAAATTAAAGTACAAAACAAAACAAAATCCCTTGAGAAAAGGTTTTGTAAAGAAAGACAAAATTACTATCTTATAACAATCTGAAAAAAATGCACAAAACAGCTTGAATTATATATTTTTAAAAATATCCAAACTATAACTAATCACTTGAAATACTATCTTCCATAAGCAAGAATGCATTAAAAACTAACCACAAAAGAACTGATTTATTAGCATTAATACAAAACACAGGAAATATACAGAACACCCAAATAATCAGTTTACTGTAGTTGGAAACAGTTGGGAAAAATATTTTTTTATCTCCTTGTATCGGGGAGGCAGTGAAGGACAGGAAGACCTGGCGCAATATGGTTCATGGGGTCACGAAGAGTCGGACACGACTTAACGACTGAACAACAACAACAACATACTCCTTGAAAAGTTATCTTACTATTAATACAAGCTGACAGCATTTTTTACCACTGGGGATGCTGGGAGTTGTAGTTTGGAACTCCAGCACCTCTCACTTATGGCCACCTTTCTTTAGGTTAGACTGACAGTAGGACACTATGGGCACTCCAAAAGTTGCTGAAACTGTTAAATGATAAGAACTGTTGCACTAGAATCCCACCTATTCAGTGCTAAAGAATGCTCCCAGCAGTATCAGGAGGGCACAGATTCCTCCCTCTTAGTTATAGCCAGAGGTGAAAAAATTGAGATACACAGGTCAAGGACCAACTCCTAGATTTCAGCTGCAATGTACAAAGTAAAAGAAACAATGTTGCAAGAGGCATATTTGATGCTTTCAGTTGTCTGAGAAATATTATTAATGTCGCAGAAGAGGTATGAATATGTGAGTCAGTCTACCCTGCTTGAATTTTTCCCATAATTTGATCTGTGTCAAATGTGGGAGGTAAAACCAAAGTTTCATTACTAGTCTGAATATACAGTCAAAGGAAGCTTTGCCTATAATGGACACTTTGTTGTTTGAAAAAGCAACTGGAAAACCCCATAACTGCTGGCTTCTTTTCAATGTCCCCTGCCTTGCTTTATTAGAAGAAACTTTAAAAAAAAACCTCAAAGCAATTAACAAAATGAGAAGGGAATGCAGCCTTTTCTTCTTGCCCCCAAATAAACTGATGTGTGGCAGTGCTGGTTCCCAGTAGGTTCCCTCAACTTTTCAGCAAAGGATTGGTTTTGTGGTTTCCCATTTTAAACTTGCATCTACTTTCCTACCACTTTGTGATCCTACTTTTCATATTTAATTTTGAGGTACTTCAAATGAAACACTCCTAAGAGTTAAAAACCACTGATTTCCTGCTGTCAATTCGAAGTGAATTTGCATTTGACCATCCAGGGATGAGGATGAAGATGAGGATGATGACGATTTGCATCTTGTGATGCTCCATTCCATTCTGACAGCGAGCTGGATACAACCAAGCCAGCATATTGTCCCCATAGTCACAAATACATAGCCTTGTTTTGACATTTTAAAGAAGCCTGCATTCTAAGTAAAAGTAGAACAGATTAAACTGTGGGCTTTTTCAGGAGCCGATGTTCCATTCTCCCCTCTTCTTCCGTTGTTTTGAAGACACTGAATGCTTGTTCAAGCCCAGATGAGAGACAATTTTTATCTTTTCATTTTCTTTCTCCATTAAAAGTGCACAAGCACATCTGAAAACAAATTAGTTTCATTATTCCATCCTAGAGCAATTCCATTTTTCTGAATTCCCTTGGTCAGTGGCCATATTGGCTGGAGCTAATGAGAATTGGAGTCCAACAGTGCTACAGGTTTCCCAAGTCTGTTTTACTATAAGCTGATCCCTGAGGAAAATATTATTTCTGAAGAATGAAGGTAAAATACTTTTGAATGCCAATCAAAGGTGCAAAATGTGAAATCTGGAGGCCACATGCTGTCCACCAGCAACCCTTTTGCAGCCCCATATCAGCCCACTGAAATGTAGCCATTGACACTGTACAAAGCCTGATATGGCTCTTAGGCTGATGGAAGTTGCACATTCATGCAATAGGTCATGATAGCCAAAAGATCAGAGAACGGTTGGAAAAAAGTATGTATAAGAGATACTTAGAGAGGGATTCTCTTTCCTTCTTTCTTTCTTTCTTTCTTTCTTTCTTTCTTTCTTTCTTTCTTTCTTTCTTTCTTTCTTTCTTCCTTCCTTCCTTCCTTCCTTCCTTCCTTCCTTCCTTCCTTCTCTCTCTCTCTTTTTCTCTTTCTCTTTCTCTTTCTCTCTCTCTCCCCCCTCCCCCCCCTCTGTTTTTATGCTTAGGTTGGAAGCCTCTAAGCTAAGATGGGGGAATTGGAGTCCTAGGTGTTAAAGAATAAATATATAGTGCATATAATAGAATTATAGTGGAATGGAGACCCTTTATCATGTTTTAACCAAATTAAGATTGGAAGGACAAAGCAGGGCATACTATAGAAGGTTCATTCTGTACATTGAAAGAGGCCATATAGTAAAACAAACCAGAAATCTCAGAATGGGTGAGTAATTTCTCAAGAGTAATTAGGAATAAGGGTCTTCCTGATCAATATGCTGACTGGACCGATCTTGTGATGGGGAAAGAAATTAAGGAGTCATGTAAAAGAAAAAGGGTTACAGGATAGAGTGACTTCACTTAGCCTCATTGTCTGGATAAACACATGTCTTGGTCATGACAAATATATATATTCTCCAGAAGTTGAAAATTACCAAGAAATTGTTGACTTTGAAAGAGTAAATATCTGAGTTATGGTTTGATAAAAAGAAGGTTGAAAAGGGAAGTCAAGAGGGTCAAACAACTCCAGAACAGAAAGGAGATTGAAAAGGAAAATCAAGATGATCAATCATCTCAAGAACACCTGAAGACTACTCAAAACCACAATAATGGAAGCTGAACTAGAACATACACTGTAAGTCAAGGAAAGTGTAATCAAATCCAAGAGGTCAGTAGCTTATCTAACAAGCAACATCAAGGATGCTACCAGAGGAAAGAAAACTTCCTTCAAAAACAGAAGTCTTGTCCCAGAGTAGACAATAAAAAAGAATGCAAGCTTGCAAAAAATAAATACATACAGCTAATGTGATGCAAAAAGGGGGAGGGGAAAGTAGAATATATTGCTAATAATTTAAGATTTATTTATTTAATATACAAATTTATATCTCATCCTTTTAGTGTAAGTAGGCTAACATAAGTTAAAACTAGTAAAAAACTAACAGTGAAAAATAAAATAAAACAAAAAGTCTAATAAATGCAGGCAGATTCAGCAGATAACATACTATAACAAGTAAAATTAACATTGCCAGTGGAATGACTGTCTTCTTGAATAGGAAAGTCTTAATTAGTCAGGGAAAGACCACCAGAGAAGGACATCAGAAGCAGAAACCAGTTAGGGATGCAGCTGGATCCTTGGCTGACAAGCAAATCAAAAGGACTAAGAGACAATAAGGAGATGTAAGTAAAACTGAATAATCTCTTTGCCTGTCCTATTCACTGCAGAAGATATATGGCTACATTCTACATTATAGGCAAACGTACTTATGCCTGAATTAATATTTTCAGCAAGGAACTGATAGTGGTAAATAACAAGTAGGATAAATCTTGCCACCACATTCTCAACTGGGATCTATGATTCTTGACATACATTTCCCAGATGGATAGAAATATACTCCATGTCATTTTCATGCTGCTGTGGGTGAATATGAATGAATAAAGTTCACAAAAATTATATATATTTAGGCATGACTATCATTTCTCACCAGTTTAGCAGTAAGTCCATATCAGGTCTTTTACTATTTCTCCTGATGCCTTAGAAGAGTTTTCATCTCTTCATATCCCTCCATTCATAATGTTGCAGGCACTGAAGAAAATAATAATTTCTCTCTTTGTCTGGCTGTGCAGACTACAGGTGGACATTCTCACGCCTTCCTAAAAATAATAGGACTGACGTAGCCCCTGTAATTATTATGCCAATTACTCTGATTCAAGACTACTGTAGTAACTTAAAAATTATGCAGTTATGATGGAGCAGGGAACATAATTATGGAAAGGGAGAGACCGGGGGGAAATAATTTGCCCATATTTTTTATGTTTCTTCTCCAACCTACTGCCATCTAGAAGTATTGGACCTACTAGAAATCCCCGCCAGCATCAGCAAGACCGGAGAGCACCAGGACGGGGAAGTCTAGTTTACTGTGCCTGCTTCTGGACTGTTCAATTTCACTCCTAAAGGGCAGCATTTTAAAAATGTATGAATGTAATATTAAATGTGAGAAATATGCTTTTCTAAAAAAAACCCTTATGTTACAAAATTGAAAAAGGAAAAGGGGCATTCTGTAAAATGACCATAAATAAAATGCTGCAGGTGTGGAGGGTAGGTCACTTATCATCAGTGATGTCATAGGTACTATCCGATATGAATAAAGTGCATTTAATTAACCAGGGAGTAACTATGCCTCATAACCACGCATATTAATTACAGCCCAGTTCCACTCTTTTTTAGAAATTAGTTAACAAAGAGTCTTATCAGTAGAAGAGAATATGTGTAGCTCAGGGATGAACTGTGAAGTCCTTTGGGTTCTCTGAGCTTGGTTGTTTTCTTGCAAATGTTTTGTTATCTGGCTTGGTAACATCTTCAGTGCACAACGAAACTCAGAGGACCCCAAGGACTCCAAAGAGCCTTATTTACAGCATCACCAGAATGGTCTGGCAACCTCAATTTTACCCTTGCCCCTTGCGGTTGACCTTGCCTTATTCCTAGGCCATGATTTATACAGGCTTAGCCTACTGTTTTTCTTACTGCAAAACATCCTGCAGCGATAAAATATATAAAGTATTGCCAAGAGCGAGGACAGTCCTCCTTATTCTGGCTGCTCTTTCTCGTGTTCCAGTAAGGGCTGGGCTTTGCTAACTACCAAGAAAGGCTAAAGTATAAGCTCCCTTATATCATATGAATAAATGTACTCTGCTATTTTTTCTCTGCACGTTCCATATTTTTATTATGAAATTCATTTACATTTGGACATTTTGGTGTAATGCATATGGAAAACCCATCTCTTCCTATTGAGTAGATAATGGTAAGTATCCTCTGCTGGCAGTTATGAAGTTTGATATGTGATTTGTCAGCTCATACACAATGTATTTGCTTCATTTTCCTTTAGGATAACAAGACATTTAAGATTTCTAGGCAATATTATGACGAAGTACTTTACCTCAAAAAGTTTTTGAGAGGAGATGTCTGGTTCTCAAAAGTTTGCAGAGAACATGTCTTTGAGGCTCATCACACGTAACAGTCTTTATCATCTTTCATCAGCCTTATCTACTAAGATGTAGAATCATTCAGTTAAAAAAGATTAACTTCCTGCACATCTCCCAGATAGGACTTTTGCGGACTTTTCAGTAGATTTTATTTGCTTTAATTTTATCTTTCCTTAATATCGATTTGGGGAATGCAGTTTTTAAAATAGAACTCTGCATATGCAAGGCTTAAAACTATGGTGGAAGTGGCACTTATACCTATGTTCTCATATCCACTATGCTTTTAACCTTCACATAGACATAGAGAATGCTTGTACTAGGTTTATATCCATCTGGAATTGAGTGGATTTATCTATTTATTTATTTAGCAATATTTATAAGCCATCCAAATCCATATGGACTCTGGGCAGCATATAATAATTCAAAATACTTTGTGGCAAGATCAAGGTTTTTTAATGTTGCAAAACACAGAGTCTGCTGTTTTCAGTCATGAATGATTTGTTAAAGGAAATTTAGCAGCAATAGACCAGGTTCAACGTTTAAGTACACCAGTGGGGGGAGAAATGGTTGTGCTCAATAACATAAAAGCAATTTACAGTAGCAAAGAACCTTTCCTGAGGTTTTGTTGATTGTTTGTAATCTAAGAATGAAAACATAATCACTGATCTGGATGCCATTTTAAATACAAAGATTCCAAAGGTCTAGTTATTAAGATGTACAAATCACTAATAAGCGTGTTCACTTTTTGTCCATGTGATAAAGCTATATTCTGGATCCAGTGATTTTTTTCCCCTCTTCAGATAAATGAATAGAAATTAGTATTAAACAGAAAATGATCACACTCACAGACAAATGAGCCTTGCTGAAAAATAATCAATATCCCGTTTCCAGAATGTTGCATCTTGTCTCACCAAACTTCTGAACTTTTGTTGAAGAGATAATCCAACAGTTTTTCTAAATCTGGACATTAAAAAAATCCTGGTCCTTCATCAAAGTTCTCAAGAAAAACTTACAGTAAAGAAACAGATCTTCTCATGGACTAAGAACAGGGAGCAGTGAGTAAACAACAAATAGACTACTTTCACAATGGAGAGGAATTCAACGTTCCTCAAGGATTAGGGTTGTAACCAGTCTTTTTAAATAATTTGGTTAATGACCTGGTGTTATGGATGAGCAATTAACTGGTTAAATTTGCAGAAATTATTCAGGATGGTAAAATAAAACAAAAAACTCAAAGACTTCCAACAATCTCTCAGAAAGAAATTAAAAGGGCAACCGGAATTCAATAATTAAAAATAAACTCAGGATAGTTTTGTATTACTTCTAGGCATACTATGACTGAGCTGCAAATATTCATATGACCATGAGGTGGCAGCAAAGAATTAGACCCCTGTGTATCTTAGCTGCCATCTAGTGCTTTTCTGGATGTTTGCAGCCAATATGGTAAACCTGTTTTTTGAACTTGCACCACATGCTGGGTCTTTAAATGGTCCAGTTAAGTATGTTGCGTAATCCCAGCCCATCTATGGCCATACTGGGTTACAACGTAATTATTGCAATGTAAGGCAATAGTGGTTTAGAACAGCTCTTGCTGCCAGCAATGGTATTTTGATACATAATGCTTCTAAGCTTGGAAGTTCTAGACTTTTTCTCATGGCCATATTAAGATGCTATCCTCCAGTATTTGAGCTGGCAGAAAAGTGTGCTGCCCCAAATTATGCTGCCCTGATGGTTAATTCGCCTAGCTTCCCACAAAGCATCACTACCAGATGGAAAACAATCACTAATTGCTGTCCTAATGTGTGGTGGGCTGCAGTGAGGCAAATGTAGGAAGGTGCTTCAAATGGTAGGTTTGGCCCCCTGTCAAGTTGCCTAAGAGGCTGCGGTTGTGGAGATGTACCTATGACCTATCAGACAATTTCTGAACATGAATATAGTGCTCTTTTGAAAGAGTGTTAAGCCTGTGTCCAAAAATAGCCTAAGAGGCCACAGGCCTGGAGTAAGGGTGACAGTAAAGCAGGAAGAAGCTCTTCTGCTTCTGTGGCACATCAGGAACACTCTTCCCCTGCCCCCACTCTTCTTCCATGCCTGCAATCTGTTAGTTAGGTTAACAGGCATGGAGGAGGAGAACAAGTTGAACTGGGAGAAAACAATTGATAACAAGCAAGCTCCATTCTTAAGTAGTGATGTGAGGGAATGGCCATGGTTGGTAGCACCCAAAAGTAATCCATGGAGTAGGCAATGTGTTGTAGGAGTGGGCAAAATGGTACCCCTTATAGCAATAACATCAGTAAAAAGTATAGCCATGTGAAACCTCTTGTTGGTAGAAGGAGCCAAAAATGAACACACTAGTTGGTGACAGAACTCCCAACCCATGGCTAACAGAACTTGGCTCTCTTTTCCATTTTAAACCAACTTGTGCAGCAGGAATGCTATACATACATACATACATACATACATACATACATACATACATACATACATATTGATTGTATAAACAAAGCTGATATAAGATCTAATCAGTACTTTGGAAAGTGGAATTACATGGGCAAATATCTCTGCAGAAGTCAGGTGGTATGTCCACAACAGAAACTGAACAGATCCTAACCTTTGACCTCATCATGAAGCACATAATTGCTGAAGTATCTTAGTTCATGTATAGGCAAGACTTGTGCCAGGAGAAGATGGAAAACAACCAAGTTGCATCCGTTGTGGGCTAGAGATGAGATAAAGGCAACATCCTGTGGACATGTCCTTTAAAAATGGTTAGCAGGACATCTTTGTGCCATAGATAGATAAAGTAAGCTCTTGGCCAGGAGAGGCAAAGAACTCATTCTCATGATAGATAAAGTGACACGAGAATGAATTCTTTGCCTCTCCTGGCCAAGAGCTCTTGATATAAATTCATTAATCCTGTGCTATTTTTGGGAGATACACAATGGCCAAGTGATAGGTCCTGTTAAATGAAGCCCATAAACAATGTGTCATTATGTACAATTCTAATTTGATGCTGAGTATGCCTCCAGTGGAAATCCATACTTTAGAAATATTCTTTCTTTTTCTAAGGTGTTATTCTCCAGGCCTTAGCTTACCTTTCCAACTTGAGTGTCACTAGAGGAACCAAATTAGATTAGCAAAAGTTTTATGCAAAACTTCAGTATTCAGGAAATGACTCCTGAGATGAGTCATTTTTCATAAATTACAATCCTCAGGGACAAAGCAGACTGTTCAAAATATGCCAGCTGCACATGTTACAGCCATTCTCCAAATCACATTAAACAGCTACCACAATGCTACACAAGCTCTTCTTTAACCATTTATTGAACAAAGTGCAACTGTTTCTCATGACACAGACAAATGCAGCTTTGGGTGGCTCCATTACAGTAAGTTCTGAGCAGAAGATCTGCTTCACGTATGAGCAACCTGTGTGCTACACATGGCCCCCAGCACCTCTTTTGTGCCCCAGAGCCCTCCTCAAGAGGATATAGTCAACATTTTAGTCTTTTTCAGTCTCTGGAAGAGATTGAGGGGACTTTAAAGGGCAAATAGTTACCATAGCTCAATCCCCCGTAATAACTGAGAAAACAGGTGGGGATTTTTGTTATTGTCTCCTCTGAATCCCCTGAGTCAGAGGCTGAGGAGGCAGGCAAGATGGACCATCAGCCTGAGGAGCTGGCTAGCAATCAGATACTTGAAGAAGCTTTGAGAGACAATGAGTCTGAGCAGGTGGGGGCTGATTCAGATAGTGACAGGGCACATTCTATTCTATCAGGACACCTAGTCCAAGAACACACTGGAAGCTATGAAGAGCAGAGCAAAAGCAATCAACATATCTTCTAGCGGGAGAAGGTAACAATGCTTCAACAAGTTGAGCCATGCCAGTACCTGGAGCTATATGAAAGATAATTCCAAACCCTTGACCCTCCATTGGAAGCCACTGTCTGACTCTGCATCTGTATTTCTATTGCTCTTGCTTCTTGCCCAGCATTCAGGCCCTGATATTCAGGCTGGCTTGAGGAATTCTCTGGCTCTAGAACCCTGACTCTAGAACACTGGGCTATTATTGACAGTGCTTATATTTCTGCCTCGACCTTTCTCCTATTAGCAGATTGCTGATGATTAAATTCCAAGACAAACCTTAATTACTCTCTGGCTAAATATCCTCCTGCCCCCCATGACCCATGATTTCCAAATACTCTCAGGAAGTTTATGACATGTCTATAAAATGTTTACATTTATATTTGCCTGGCTTTCTGTTTGCATTGGCTGGCATAAGGCAATTTTGTTCCTGACCCCCAATCATCCCAAGCACACTGAAAGTGTTGGTCCTACCTACCTTTGGATATTATAATATTATTGACCAAATGATTTCTCTGTTTCCTCCCCTCCCCCCATTGTGACCACCATATGCAAGAAAATTGCCTACAGAATTGTAGCAGAGCAGATCATCCATGTTTCTTCTGTTGCATCAAAAATGTCCCCTTAGTGGAGTCCAGAAGTGTGAAAAGCCAACTACAGAAATGGGTGATAAAGTAACAAAGAGAATCTGATGCTATATTCCATCTGTTCTCTGAAATCAGTGTGTCTTCCTGACATGAGAAAGAAACTAGAGGATTGCACTCATTTTGATAGATATATGCAATTCTGTTTTGATACTGGCAGGTTTTTGCTAATTACAAAAATCTTAGAAATGTTATTCCACTATTACTGTTTTCCATTTCTTTTTCAAATCAAATTATTGATAGATATTTTAATCATCAAATTCTTCCATTCAGAAAGAAGCAGAAAAGCATGTATACCGTGCTTTTTTAAGGAACTGCAACTTTTATTTGACTGAGCGTCATGTTCATTTTATAATCAAAACTACTGTGTCAAGACATCTTTATGGATAAAATACCAATAGTTTTATATGGCAATTTAATCATTTTAATCCCATATAAAATTGATTAATACATTCAGGGGTTGGGGGTGGTGCCTTATTCATGAATCTAAACTCAATTCTCCAGAAAGAGAAAAACAATTGATCACAGCTAGTACAGAAAATTGCCATTAAATATCTTCCTAAAGAATAGCTACCCTGCTCTTTGTCTCAACAATGCTCTTTAAATCAACAAATGGATGTGTTCATTTTGGCTGCCATAAAAGGAATGCATGAAATGAAAGTTATACATTCTGTGAAAATGTTGAAAAATGATAAGGCTGCAGGTGTAGATAGGATAACCAGAGATATCTTAAAATATAAATGTGGTTTGTTTATGGAATGTATGTGCAACTTGTTTAACACATGTGAGGACTGCATCTGTGCCTAACCTTTGGAAGAATGCTTTTTATTGTTCCTCTATGCAAAAGAAAGATAGCAAGAGTGAATGTCAAATCTACATAGGATTTAGTTTGTTTAGCATGCCCAGGGAGCTGTTGGGCAGAATTCTGATTGAAAAGGTACAAGAAATGAAAATGAACTGTATTTGGAAAGTACCCTAAGGGTTTATGCTAGGTAAGGGTTGTATAGACAACCCGTGTTGTCTGGTCATTGAGAAATATATGATGTTCCAGACTTCCCCATGAACATGAATTGTTTTCTCCTTTTATATGGGTTACCTTAAAATTTTGCAGAACCATTAGATGGCAGCAAAGACATGCAAAGAAACTAGCTCTTTGCTGCCATCTAACTGTCCTCTAGAGTTTTGCAGCCCAAACCTGATAGCTGTATTAAAAACCCTATAAGACCCAACCTGGGGTGCAAGATGGAATTTCAGGGGGTGCAACAAAGAGTGGCTTGTGTCCCTTAGTGATGAGTCATGAGTCATCACTCAGCCAGCTGCCAGTGTCACTTGAGCACCACATCTTCCAATGTGATATTACTTTTGTAGGGGGTACAAACATTAAGCAAACCTTTCCTAGGGGTGTGGGGCATGGAAAAGTTTGGGAACCACTGCTTGGAAACAGGCATGCACACAGAGCTCTCATAAAGATTTGTTATAAAAAACGTGATGAAGTTATTATGAAATATTTCCAGTGACTGCTATATATGAAATGCAAGTTCTATTTATAGTGAAACTAAGATCTTAATTCTTGTATCTTTTTTCCCCACCCCGGTGGTGTAATGAAGATTGAAAATTTGGCCAGAAGAGATGGTTTCCACCTGCCTCTTGTTTTGGCAATGTACTAGTCTAATTTCAGGCTTTTGGTCTTTGACTTTGTGAGAACTGTTCCCCCAAATAAATGACCCAAACCTTTGAGGCAGTGTGCAGTGATTCCATGCAATCAACACGGATGTGCTTTCTTCAAGAATCCATTAAGCAGGGTTATGTCTGGAAGAGATGTTTTACCAGGTCTTCAGGCAATTAGTCCCATTTGTCACTTGTGGGTTTGAACTGGTTATTTACAACAGCTGTCTGACCCTACACTTGCTTGTGAGAATCAATGCTTAATGCATCTGCATGCATCAGAAATTACCTAGGGTACTCAAATAATTTCTGATCCATGCAAATGAATTAAGAATTAAGAGGACTGTATAATCAATATTGACACCCATCCTCAGGAGCAAACTTCTGTTCCCATATGAATGACCTTTGATTAGTGCCTAGAAACAAAGCTTTCATTAAAGGTTGATTTAAAACTGGCTAATGAGTGTGGATGCAGATATATATTAAGACAATGTTTAGGCCTGCTGGGCTAGCCTTTAGCAAGCAGTATTTCACCAACTTTAATGATGTTAATGAAGCACATGCTCCTCCTTTATCATCTCCGTGGACTAATGACTATTGGGATGAAAATATTGCCTATAGCAAAAAATACAGCCTTATCTTTGGCAAATGCTGCCTGATTTCCTACCAAAATTGAAAATGGATTTGGGGATGCTCTAATGGGAATTATAAAAGAGAGGAGCAGCTGGTCGTTGGCCCAGTTTTTTCAAGATGTTTGCAAATTAGTTCTCGAGTTAGTTTAATACACTACATAGAAACAAAAAAATTATAGGCTTGCAAGCAATTAATTTTAATGCTTTAAACAGCTTGTTTAAGGTGGAAAGTGCTTTACAATCCCAACCTGACTCACATTTGCGGCAGGAAATTGGAATGTATTTTCTATTTTATAGTTAGAGAACTGAGAAAGAATGAAAGAAAATAACTATGGAGCTGAGCAGGTATTAAAACTTCTGGACTCACACATTCAGGTTGAACATTCTTTCCAGTGTACCTTCCCACTAAACATCCATTAAAAATTTCCTGGGACTTATAAACTAGCTACTTTTTGCTGGCCTGTTCTCTGAATATGGTGTTTCATATTAAAGAGAACATAGCAGCATCCATTTGCCAAATTGCTGCCAATGAGAGATTCCTTCTTGGACCCTCTAATGTGCATCATGGTTCCAAGTTTTTGGGGAGCCCTTGTGGCAATTATTTATATTATAAGAAATATATGTTAATTGCCTACACATAACTCATGCAATGCCCACTATGTATTTATCTGAAATATTTATATTCTGCCATTCACTGACCAGAACTCGCCCTGCTTGTATTCAGCATCCTTATCAATGAATACTGGGTTTTGGGGGTTTTTTTGGTCAGATATGCTCAGTGAGACAGGTCTGAATACCAACTTAGCTTTTCTGAACTGTATCAGGTTCATTTCTGGGACTTTGCTTTCAATTTTGAGTTAATTCTTTTCTGTGCAGTCTCTCAAGACTAAATGACATAGCTTTCTTTGTTCTGGGATAATTTTGAAACAAGAATTCCTGTGCCTCACTAGTGTATAAGTGCATTCCCTGAAAATCACCAAGTTGGGAAAGACAGCGTAATTTCATGTTGCAATCCAGCAGAATGAAATCACAGAATTTGTTCTGGCTCTATTAATATATCACACTGAGTCATATCTACCTTCTCTGTACATGAATACTTTCCTACCCACTAATATTTTAAATGGGGTATTAATATGTATTCAACCTGATGTGCTTTTTCTACATCTATAGTATATATTGCATTACATTTGTAGCAAAACTGGGATCCTGTATTTTTGGTTTATTACCAGATTTATATTTTTTAATAAATAATAAATACATCAATAATAAGATTATAGCTTTGAACTGACTACCAACAATGTAATCATTCCCACAGGTTTTCTACCCACTATCAAGCTACCTTTGGATACATTATGCAAAGACCCAGCTCTCTAGAAAAGGCTGGAATGCTGGGAAGAGTGGAAGGAAAGAGAAGAGGATGACCAGCAGCAAGGTGGGTGGACTCAGTTATAGTGGGCATGGGTGAACCGTTGGAAGACCTGAAAGAACAGGTTAGGGACAGAACATCAAGGAGAAAATCTATCTACATACTGTAGTTGCTGGGAATTGTAAACAACCTGATGGCATGTAATCAATCAATCAATCAACCTCCCAATACCAAGGTTTAGCTGGTGCCTCTTCCCATAGTTAGATTTCAACTTCTTGGGATTTGGGAAATGGGGGAAGTTTCCTTTCAGTGTGATTTTGAACAGAAACATATATTTTTGTATACCTCCACACCCAGCTAATACTTTTCTTCATGGCATCATATGACTGGGGCCAATGAAGAAAATACATTGGGTTGCTTACATCCATTACTGAATGGCTGAGAAGTCTAGGACACAAATTTTAATTATGGTCATGATTATATAATTTCAGTTTATTCACACAGTTCATGCAGTTCCAAAAATGCTTACCCAGGATTCATTTTGCTGCTTGTTTTCTTTCCCTTAACACCAGACTAATGGACTTCTTACTATCATTTATAGACATGCTTTTATTCACTCTTCATCTCATCCTCAATTAAAAGAAGGGGTGATTCTTAAAAACAAAATGAAACAATTATTGCATCTTAGTTTTTTCAATATCAGTAAAAATAACTTTTATCACCATCACTCTTCCTAAAGTAGAAGAGATGTAGCAGATTGAAATCTATTTCCTGAAAAGAATAACATTCAAGCATTATAGATTTACCTAGTCTTCAAGCACATAAATTCCTGTATTGTCCTTGGTGTCAGGTGTGGATATGAGGATAAAAGGATAAATGTACACATAAGCAAATAATTTTTTGGCAGCTTTTGGATGTGTTTTATGAAATATTTCAAGGGGAGTGTTCTGTAACTGCTAGTTACAAACAAAGCAGTATTTTATTGCTGTTGTCCTTGTACCAGTTTATTCCAAAAATCCAATGCTGTCATTGTAAAGTACTTTTTTATCACTTAGCAAGAAGAGGAAAGAATTGAAATTTATTCCCCATGGATGTGTATGTGTCTATTCAGAAGTGTCCACAGAATCCAACACTTTCATCTAAAAGGAGAAAAAAGCATTGTACTGTTATGCTGTAAACTTTGCCTTTTTGTATGTGCAAGTGATGTCATAATGCGTGTACAAAAGTGATGGAGTCTGCATCATAACAGCGTGATGTTGCTTTTGTCATTTGACCCCTTTCTCTGGATACTTCTAGTCCTGTTCATAGAAACATAGAGCTGGAAGAGGCCATTTAGATTGCTGAGTTCAACTCTGTTCAGTACAGAAATCCAAATTAAAGGACCCTCAACTGATTGCTGTCCAGCATCGCTTAAATGATTCAGATGCTTCCTTCTTAGGATTGTACTCCAAAAGTGATCAAGAAGTGGTCTTGAAGCTCAGGCAACCTTCCTTTTACTGCAAGCTCTAATTTTACATTGTGAAGAAGTTCCTAAGAAATGACAAGAGATAGAGACAGGTAGAGGTTGAGGCATGTGAAAATGATTAGGGTACTGCTGCAGTTGCAATGAGGAAATACAACAGTGTCTGGGATTTAGGTAAGGCAGATCAGAAACATGACAGAGGTAGATAAAATCTTGCATTGTATACAGAAAACTTTGTCTCCCTCTCTTACAGTATTAGAATTAGGGGTTTCTTGTTCTTTGTTCTTCCTATCCTCTTCTTATAGGGAAATATAACCAAAACAGAGCAGCTGGCTAGGAATTGTAAAACTTGGAATCTAACATAACTGGAGAGCACCAGATTGAAAACAGGTAGAAGGGAAGGTGGTGTCCCTTGCTTAATGGTTCCAAATTATGTGAAAGAGGATCCAGATATTGAGATGCTCATCAGTTTTTGTACATAAACATATACCCACTTGCTCTAAAGGAGACAACAGAGAATTGGATTCCTGAATGAGATTATGCTGCTGATACAGGTAGTCCTTGACTTACAACCACAATTGGGACCGGAATTTCCATCGCTAAGTGATGCAGTCATAAAGTGAGATGTCACGTGACCACATCGCTTAGCAACTACTGTCCCTGCAGTCCTGGTTGCCATTGTTAACCAGGAATCACGGGTCATTAAGCAAGTACCCACCTCAATCCAAGCCATTCCGGGCTTGGTCCCTTCCAGTCCTAAACCTCAGTAAGGTAAGGGACTGCCTCCAACTCCTCCCACCCACCTATCTCCCCCCCATCTCTGCCCTTTTGGCCACCCTGCACCTTGCCTTGCAGGGAGGCAAGCAGCCCCAGAACTGCATAGCTATGAGGCTGCTTGCCACACTGCAGCTCAGGGACTTCTTGGCCCTCCTTCCGCCTTCACTTGCTCGCACACACTACAGCCTCCTTTCCTCCTTTGCTCATTTGCACGCATGCACTGAGCCCTCCTTCCCTCCTTCACTCACTCAAGGATTCTCCAGGGGCACTTCTGGGTGCTGAAGGACTTTCTAGGGGTGCTTCTGGCATGCACTCTGCAGCTCACATTGGAAGCTGCTGGCCTTCTCTTGCAAAGCCTTCCTCCTGCAAAGCCCCAGAGTCACAGAACAGCATGAAGGGGGTGCGGTACGTGTGAGTGAGCAAACAGGCAAGGAGGGTGTAGTGTGTGCGTGTGAGTGAGCGAAGGGACAAGGAGGGTGCAGAGTGTGCATGTGAATGAAGGGAGGATGAAAAGTGCAGTGCATGCGAGTGAAGAAAGGCCAGAGTAGGTGGGGGGAGACTCACCTGAGCGAATTGCAACCTCCCCTGTTGGCTTCCCCATTGACTTTGCTTGTGGGAAAACAGCTGGATAGGTTGCAAATGGTGGTCACATGATCGCAGGGTGCTTGACAACTGGTTGTAAGTACAAACGGGTTGCCAAGTGCCCAGTTCACCAACATGTGACCATGGGGGTTCTTCAACGGCCGTAACTTCGGGGACCAGTCCTAAATCCACTTTTTTCAGTACCATCATAACTTTGAACAGTCACTGAACGAATGGTTGTAACTCAAGGACTACTTGTATAATGACTTCAAATAGAAGAAAGTGAGATATCACAGGAGAACACCATTCTTCTCCCACTTGATGTACACTTGGTGTAACTCTGGAAACACTATAGGATTATAAGGCAGTGATTGTTGCCTGCATTAGAAACTTTTATAACTTACAGGATAAAGGTTAGATAAAGAAACTAGGAGTAGGGTTTAGTTTGTAAGCCAAGAGGTAATACTGAATCAAAAACTATCTACCAATTTACTGAAAGTTCTTTTCCTCTGGGAAGAAAATTCATGTTTTGCTAACTCATTCTTTCGAAATTAGAATTTCTTCAAAAATTCTAGGTGGTGAGAACGTTGCTGTTTTTACATACCTATTGGTTCTGAGCCACTCCAGTTCCTCCCACTTTCCAGTCTAAAAATGATCCATGGGAAGAGTTCTTTCACAATGTCTTCCTGTGGAATTTAATTGAAGCATGGAAAGCAGTTTGGGCCTTCTCTGGCCTCCCACACTTCAATTAAATTGTCAGTTAAAGGCAACGAATAACTGCTTGTAGCTAAGGTAATACAAAAACTCCACTCTTAATCTGACTGACTTTTTCTTCTCCTCTGAAGGCAATTTATTTTTCATTATGATTAAATAGGAATGGTTAAAAATGCAGACAAGTCAGAACAAACCTTTTATTTAAAAAAAGACTCAGAGGTTCCAATGGCTAATGCTGGAGCATATGATACTAGCTCAAGAGCACTCTATAGAAGTAAGAAATGTACACCATATAAATCAATGTTAAATTATTGAAAAGCAGAACAGTTTTTAGGGTGAGACTGTTTCTACTATGACAGAAAATCCATCAGGAAGAGAATTAATTCCAAGTAGAATAGTATTTGCATAAAGATGAGGACACTGATTAAAATCTATTTCTTCAAGATGGACAGTCCATGGAAATTGCTCATTTTAATATCACCATCAAGAAATCTTATTACTGAGCACCTGCTGAGAATCTCACTCCAGCAAAGGGGCCACTGCTAACTTCCCATCTACCTGCTCTAGTTTGTTGCTGCCCCATCTCTTTACCTGTGCTGGGAGAAAGGAAAAAGAGAAGCTATTGATACCTTTCTTGCCCTTTGCCCCTACATGGTTACCAAGCATATGAGCAGTGGTAACAGGATATGAAGAAGAAGAGACTCATTGAAAACAGGTGTCCTAGTACTGAGATCATTTTCCCTCAGTTTGAAGTGGGATTTCGGCAGCCCCAAGTCCACAGGCCATTTATAGTCTCCATGACCCCTTTCATGCTCCAAGATTGTGCTACTGAAGTTTGAAAAATGGTTTCCTACTGCTTCCTGGCCTTTTGGCTAAGAGCAAGAGTAACATCTGTTCTTATCAGTTTCCCATCAGTTTTCTGGCAGGGTATTCCAGGGGATGGGCACAGTGTACTGACTAATCATAAGCAAATTTAACCAGAGCGTTATCCTTTTTCTGACCCCTCATGAGGCACAACTGTCAAGGGTAAATGCTTAAGTTTGCTGAAAAGTTCCTTCCAGGACCAGTTAGTTTGATTCTCTGCCAACCAAAGAAGAAAAGCTTACTGACATCCACAAAGCTTATATTTTATGTCTTTCAGCTTCATCCACTCGCCTTGTTTAATGCAAAAGTCAACAGGCAATGTATACTTGAGCTTCCTTTATAGCTGGGAAGGAATTGTATTTTGTTAATTTGTATACACTGAAAGAGAGTGCATGCCTGAGTACATATCGAATCTAATCACAGAGCGTGCTAGTTTTGCTTTGTAAAATTGGAAAGGATTTCCGGGAATTGTCCAGCCACTGCAATGAAAATACACCCTAGACATCAATTCTCTCATTACTAAGACTGTTATTGTGAAATAAAGTTTAATGTAGAAGCGACACTCACTAACAGAAAGGTCACACACTACAATACAGAAATTTCATTAAAGAAGTAAAGAGTTGCATATCTATCATGGATATCTTTGTGTGATAAAATAAAACAATTTAAGAAAAAGCTCATTTATGACAAAAAGTTGTATCTGGGGTTGATTGGAGGTTGACTTCAAGGATTTTGAGCTGTAGAATATACTGCATTTGCCATGTTTTGAACAGGGCTGGCAGTAGCACCGGTTCTGTTTCTGAAGCTCCTAGAAAGTCCCATTGGTGCTATTTGTTGGCTCTCCTAGCGTAGCTGGGTATTACAGTGCAGGATAGGCAATCTGGACTCTGTCACATGCTTTGAACAATAATTTCCACAATCCAGTGATTACTGGCTATCTTACCTGGGTCTGATAGGAGTTGAAGTCCACAACATCTGGACTACAACAGATTGTGTCTGACATAACACTACTCCAGAACATTTTGGGAAAACGAAAATGACAGTTGGTTTCCCACACTGGATCCAGCTATTACTATCAGGTGAGCTCAAATTCAGGAGAGTGAGGGTCATTTTTGCAAGGAAGCTAATGACTAGGCACGAGGGCCTCATGGGGATGGGGGTCCAGTTTTAATCTGATTCCAGCCCTAGATTTCCTGCCAGTGCTTTCATTCTATCCATAAATAGAAAGAACATTTAAGAAATGCAAGAACACGTGTTAAATCTGAAAATCACTGGGAATTTATTTTAAATATGAAATAGCCCCCCCCCCTTTTTTTGGCCATGGTTTCAATGTCTAAATGCACTGAACACACAGACAAGCACATGCATATACTGTATACGCATCTTTGTGGGTATGCGGCTTTACTGGATGTTTTATCATTTTAAAAAGCATATCTGCAGTGGAGGAAGGGAACTGGATAGAAGTGTTACTCCTCTTCTGAGAACAGGATATAACAGAGGTTACTATGAAGTTCTATCACAATAGCATATTTTGCCCTATGTCAGATAATTACTTAGCCTTCTCCAGCACTTTCCTGCATTATTAATATTGCTTATTGCTTTGCACAACATTTAGTTCTTGAACCCACACCCATCAGTGCGAGTTGCTGCTTGGTCGATTTTGATGACAAAAATAACAAATTGGAGGTATAGCTTTTGTTCACCCAGAGCCATTAGATGGTAGTTATCAAATAAGAACTGTATTACCACCCTAAATTAGATTGAAAATAAAATCAATACCTTATTTAAACACTGAGCAAAACTTCAGAACAACACACAAAATATTGCCCCAAGAAATGCAGCAACAACTTTTAATAAGAAAGTATGCAGAGTCCCCAAAATAAATTTCAGGAGGAAAAGACAGAGGGCAGGAGGAGAAAATAGACCTAGCTGTAGGGGAGCTTGCTGACTTTTAGATACAGTGCACTATGTTCTTTTTAGTTAGGGCACTTTATGACATACGCAAAAGCAGTTGCTCTGTTCAAAATGCCTTAACTGTTTTCATCTGACAAAGGATTTTAGGTTATAAAAACTCCACTTGGTAGACTGACAGTTCATCAATATCATTGCATACACAGTGAAAAAGCATTTTTCCCCCCTATAATTTAGACACTATGTTAAATTTCTGGTCAACTTCATTCTGCTTGTCCCATAGTACCTGTCGTTTGAGTCAACAGATTTTGCTAAAATTAACTGATACGGCAGATTCTTCTAGTATCAATCAGGAATATGAGGCAAGTTTTATACAAACTGTAAATCTGATCAGATTGCTAATAATGTCAATTGATTATGTTAATACCTGTGTGTGTGTGTGTGTGTGTGTGTGTGTGTGAGAGAGAGAGAGAGAGAGAGAGAGAGTACATATGTGTATGTATATGCATATATACACACACATACACGTTCATTTTCTGTTGGCAATGCAGGAAAGCTTTTCAGCAACACAAAGATATTTTATATCATGGGCCTATTCTAGGAGATTGCACAGTAGTCAGGAAACACATGGAAGGCTTTTGAACTACCCTTTGATTTATGGTATAGTTGTTTTATTAATCCCCCTATTAAGTAGACTGAGGGACAGAAACCCTTTAGATGCTAAACATAAATTGTGTCTTCTGGTCTTGCCTTTGATCTGGATCCATCATTTGTTTTGATCCTGTGGTCCTTGGAATTATTGTAGAAGTTCTGGGACTGAGGAATATGACCAGTTGAATTGTGACAGGTCTCTCAAGTCTACAGAGTCTCTGAGTAGGCATGACAATGTTAAAAAAAAAAAAAAATCTCCATTGACTCTTCTTCAGCTTTTTATAGCTTGGATGCAATTTTCAACTGAGGAAGTCTTATCTAGTTCCTGATTGGTTCTGACAGTATAGTGGTGGGATCTGTCAGCACAATGTCTATAGCTCTTGATTATTATCTTCAGTTGCATGAAATACATCTGATGAAGTAGATTGTTTAGGCCATATGAAATTGTTGGTTGTTATGGTATCCAGGACTGCAAAACACAGCTGTTCTTCTATAATAAATTAAAAATATTAACATTGTATGTCCTATGAGTTTATGGATACTGGGGTATACTCATATTGATATAAAAGATTGTTATTGCCACTTCCTAATTGCCATTTCCTAATATCTTTCAAACCAGCTTCCCTTTGCCTGGTAACAGTGGTAAAGAACTGGGATCACTACAGCACATCTGTCCCTATCTCAGTTTATTTTCCATTTTGTTTGAGCAACTGGAAGTCTAAGGATCAAATGGAGTGAACTTATTATGAGCTAAAGGAAGGTCTGTGCACTTGAGTTTGATCCTGTAATCTTTCAAAATGGAATGCAGATAATGCCAAAGGATTTGGTCCTGGCATTTGTTATAGCTATATGGGCCTAGGCCTTTGAAAGAAGTGAGCAGCGAGGTCTCCTGTTGTTTTATTGCACAAGAGCTGATGATGCTGGTGGTTTATTTTGCCGAGAGATAGAAATACAACAAACTGACACAGTGGGTTATGAGCTGACTATGTTAAGCCAGAGACCAAGAACATCTATTAGCATTGCTCAAACTAATCACCCCTTAAAAGGGAATGATATCTTGCTTTTTTATCTACCAAGGCTCTGCTGTCAACCAAGATTTAAAGACATCATAATATTATACATGGGCAGCCTACACATGGTGAAAGAATACCCAAGGCTATGATAGTAGAAAATGTTTGATGTTAAAAACAGAGTTTAAACATATAGGATAGATGTACTGCAGTAGATGATCTCTAGTTTTGAACAATTAGGTCATTATAAAGAACCCCCTCCAGATTTAGCCCTGTTTTATGAAGACCTTCCTCATGTGAAAGATAGGTTCAGTGAAATCAATCTTTGGATAGCATGCAAAAATGCTGGTTTTACTCATCTAACTAATGTATGTGCTGATAGCACATGTAGGGTGGACGTTATGCATTACACTAAGCCATAGCATCAGCCATTGTGACTCCTAAAACATGATATGTAGTTTAGGATGCTGTGCAAATCTAGCCATGTGTGAACCTAGTTATGTAATCTAAGGGAAATAATTTGCTAATGGAATGCAAAGCTAGATACACAGAACATACCTCTAAATAAAGGTTAGGCAATCTAGTAACTTCTAGTCACACTGAATGGATAAGAATGATGGGGTCTAAAACTTCTGACAATTGTACAACAATCATTCTACTCCCACATGAAGCTGAAAGTTGGCATACAAAGATAACTTCATTTTTAGAATCATCTCCCTGTAGGGAGAGATTATTTGGCAATATCTTAGATTATACTTATACTACATTTCATTTTATAAAGTATCCAGTTTATTACAGAAATAAGTTACAAATTCTTTTCAAAAAATAGTATTTCATTGGTGTTCAGTTCCACAGATACTATTGGTTTAGTCAATGTGGTTAGAAACACAAACTTTCTTGGGTCAAGATGTCCAGAAACAAACAAAAATATGTGAGTTTTCCTCCCCATTGTAGATTAGCCAATTACTACTGAAGATGACTTGTAGTAAAATAATTACTGTTTAGTATTACTTTCTTGACCTGAAAATCAGTTATCTTCATACCTAAATTTTGGACCTGAAAAGCCAGCTGGTGTTATTATTCTATGAACAATTCTATGAATTATAAATTCTCTGTTTAGAATTCAATAATAGCTATCTAATTCTCTCTATCTAGCTGTTTATCTAATTCTATGTAGTTGTTTATCTAATCTAATTGTTTATGTAATTCTCTCTTTAGAATTCAATAAGTTGTTTATCTTCCTGGGCAGTAGGAATAACCTTGAGGAAGAGCCGCAATCAAGACAATGGTCAGATAAAAGAAATCTGAATTCAGGGTAGAAATGTAATTTGAGAAAGTGCCTCAGACATGACCCTTGCTAGTTCTCATGAACATAAAGGGAGGGAGGGAGGGGAAAAGTGCATTCAGACTTCCAAGATTTTGTTACTGTAACCTTATAATAAAAGTAGTATTAGCATCCATAACTTTGGTTTCCTAGTCTGGTATACCTTGAAGGACTGACACCAGTCCATGTGGAGGCAACTTACATTTATCTTCAGATGTTCCAGTTTAGAAGTAGCATTTTCTCTTGTGGCAAACCAGAAATAGGGGATCCCTCCCAGGACCTCAGAAAAGAGATCAGTGTCAAACACTAGTCCCCCTCCCTCTAATATGGAATCAGATCATCAGACCAAAAGAGACTATTTCTGATGGTCTTTTCTAAAGCAAAGCCTCTTTAATCCTGTCAGGCCAGAAGAAAAGAAGTATTACTCACCAGGACACAACCAACAACAGACAGTGAAGACTTAGTCTTTGCAACTGGCCCCCCCCCCCCGCAAGCAGCAGATCCAATAAGAAAATTGCAACAATGTAGCTGGATGGAAAATCACAGACTTTCTATTTCTAGATTAAGGATATGCCTCTAATTGCCCAATGTTCCACCGCTCATTAGCATGGGAAACAAAGAGCGTTTCCCGACACTGCTCTCCCCTTTGAAAAGGTGCGACCCTCCCTTCTCTCGTGAAATAAAAATAATTTGACCAACCCTCTGTGGCCATAGAAACCCACCAGCAAATCAGAAATTTTGAATATCCCACTCCCCAAGTCGGAACTCCTATAAAAGTCCTCCCCTTTCTGTTGTCCTTGTTTCTCTTTCTCCTGTGAACTGGAATCCACTGATCATTGCTTGCAATAAAGTGTGGTCTTTTCCCCCAGTGCTACACTCCATCTTTTGAATCTACAGCACCTTCTTCTCCTGACACTTGTCTTGTCATATGAATGATCTATGATGCCTCCTCAGTGGTGCTAGTCATTACTGCCAGGGACAGGGATCAGCTCAACTCCCACTGGCCACTTTTGGTTGTGACATGGCAGGCCCTCTTCCCTCTTATTCTCTACAGCCATTCTGCATTTGGTGGCAGGAAAACCTGGATTGTTCAGACCAGGCTCTCTCCTTTCATTCACCTGTTATCCAATCCTACAGAACTGATCTGTGTTATTAGAAACCTGGTGGGGTCCAGGAAGGGTAGCAAGAAAAATGGGAAGGAACAGCTATTTAGCTGTCAGTTCTCAGCTCTCACTAGAACTGGAGAAGTGGCAGTTGAAGACTCATTCCTTCCCTCTTCTTTTGCCACTCCTCCTTGTTCTGGCAGCTGATCCTCACGTCTTACTGCTTGCTAATAGTCTACTTTGCCTGGCAGCCCGCCTCCCTGTGGATCTGCTCTCTCAGCACTGGGTTTTGACAGTAGTTTAATTCATGGCTCTAGCCATTTGTCAGATCTTTCCCTCTCCTTTAAGGATAACCATTGATGGTAGATTTGGTTTTGTTGGTTTCACCCATTGGTGCTCACTGGCCTCGTTGCTGAGTCAGAATAGAACTTAGTAATGAGGGCAGTACAAAAGCGCCAGCCCACTTGTATGCCACCTGGCAGACTAGAAAAAAGCACATTGATATGGCCATGAGAAAGAGTTGTTTGAGTTTCAAATTCATCCCAGATGTAGGCTAAGTATAACAAGGGATGGTAAGTGGAGAGCAAATAATTATTTTACAGATTATACCATATTATTGGACAGGTGGAATGCTTTTTTAAACAACAACAACAACGGTTTATTTGTGAAGAAAACTAGATGGTCATCTCAACCATTTTAATTTACCCAGGAAGGATAAGAACATATCAAGAATGGTAGGTAACCATGGAGGAAGTATCAACATTGCAAGGTGGCAGGCACAGGATTGTGACACAAGCCTTGCCCTTTTTGTACTTGCATCCTCAACATACAAGGAGGGAGGGTGTTGCATCATAGTGTCTGCCCATCTTCTTGCAGATTTTGGACCCCCACAGATGCTTCTGTAAAGAGTCCTGCTTAAATGAAACATGCCAAATTACACAGTGACCAGCCAAGGACATTCAAGAAACTCACAAGGGTGATAATTGTTTTCCACTGTTACTGCCTCACAGCTGGCATTTAAGGATGTAGCTTGGGGTGAAAAACTCAGTCAAATAAATGCCAACAAATGGAGAGGATCCAGTGATCACTTTATTTTCTAAAGCTATCTGGTAATAGTGAGTCACCAGGCTCTTGTACCCAGATGACCCAGGAGAAAGCCTCACAGGGTGACATAGGCCTTATATAGAATGTTTATCAAAGATAGTTTAAACATGTGCATACACTAGCAAAAGACCCCAAATAGAGAAATAATTGCTTTACAAATGGTAAGGATACAAGATGACAGAAAGGGGGAAATGAGTATTATTCAAGGTGTGAAGACACTACAGAAACATTCTTTGAAATGTATCATAGCAGCTTTGATACACAGGAGATAACCAAGGCTCTAATTGTTATTCTATCAAGTTGACCCTGTACTGTGAAAGGAGGGAGAGAGTTAAGAAAAGAGTATTGCGCATCCTTCAATCAGGAATCTCTTCTAAGGGCATAAATTCTGTAGGTATTTAAATCATTGACAACATATTGACACAGTTATAACATTCCATACTTAAAAGAACTACCACAGAAATGCAACTAAGGGTGTATACATACATACCCTAAAGGTGTAAAAGCAATCTCCTGTGACTGTATACAAGTATACAGAAACGACTATAGAGAAATATAATCAATTAAAATGAAAATTCTTATTTTACTTGTCCATAACCTTCCAGATGTGGTATAAAACTGTCAAGAGTAGTAATGGTTGATAACCTGATTCCCCAAGAATTTGTCCACTCTTCTACTTTCTAACTTGGTGGCTTTCATCATACTCAATGACAATCAATTGCATAATTCAGCTGTGGTCCAAATAAAACCAGAGAGGGCATTACACATAGTCCTGGTTCAGCAACTGCCTCATACAGCAACCGTCTGCAATAAAGATGCTGATGAAAAAGTAACTTTGCAACCAATCCTCACATTTACGATCTTTGCAGAGCAAAGGAAAGGTGAACTAAGTTCAAAAGCACAGTCATGGTTTCACTTAGTGACCACTTTGCTTAATGACCAAATTGCCAGTCCCAGTTGTGGTTGCTAAATGAGGACTACCTGTAATCACTTGCTCTGGTCAGCTTTGTATGCCAAAGCCTGTGTGTGTGTGTTTGTTTCTTGGTGTAGACACAGTGTGGCATAGTGCCTGGTTCTGATTCTTCTTCAACTCCTTCCCATGCAAAATTCTGCTTTAAGTCTTTACCTTAAAAGACGGTAAACAAACTTCTTCCAGCAGGCACTTTAGGGGAGAACTGGTCAACGTTCCTTTAGGATCATCTGTTGAGGGATAGGAACATCTAAGCCTACAGTTTCAGTTTCTCAGAGGCCACTATCTGCATTGCTACTCAGGCCTAACACAATCTCAGCAATGATAAAAAAGTATTAATATCTGAAAAAGAATAGTGAAGACAATAATAGTACTACATAAGAATGATCCTTATTACTGCTCTTGAAAATATTTCTTCTTTTAACAGTAACCTTTAATTCCTGTGTTCCACTATGTTGTGCAGTTGTAATAACTGACTACATTCTAGCCTTTGAGTTTCATCATGTAAAACAAACAGGAACAATTTTGCTCAAAAATTTAGGTGAGCTTGCCATTGTCCTGTTTTCTTCCTACTTCTTCCTGTTGCTCTTTGGTACTGCAGTGCTGCTTCGATGACTAGAAAATGTCTCTAGTTATGTTTTTGTCCTTATAGAGAGGTAAAGTGAAGATGTTAAAAACAAAGAATGGATTTGGCTACTTAACTGTGAACTTCTATGTCAAGTGTAAGTTCCAGAGGAAATAACACTTTATGTGTTGATACTGTACATTTCAAAACACAGTTGCTGTGATGTTAGAAGTAGGACAGTATTAAAATGTCACAAATCACAAGATGAGGATGTTCATTGACTTACCTTTAGAGAGAGACAGAGAGAACTGAAAGTTGCAGGGTACTGTCCTATTTGATGTTAGAAAATTCCGTGGACACCCAGCACACTCCCAGTCAGTCCCTCTATCTCAATGTTCTTCAAACTTGGCAACTCTAAGATGTGTGGACTTCAACTCCCAGAATTCCATGCTGGCTGGGGAATTCTGGGAGTTGAAGTCCACACAACTTAGAGTTGCCAAGTTTGAAAAGAACTGCTTTATCTAGATCAGAGCAAGCATACAGGCCTCTCAAGGCAGCTAGCAAAAAATAGCTTGGTGTTTATTTATTAAGCATCAGCAAACATAAAAAAACTGTTCACTGGCAAAATGGGGCAGAAGGCAGGCAAAAGCAGCAAGAGACAGGCATGAACACAGAGAAGAGATAAACGAGCAAAGGATTTAAAATAATATTAATATTCTACATGATCTGTACATCTAAAGCACAGAGCCACAGGAAACAATACTGTGGATATTTAGCATGGATAGTCCCAAAGGGAGTAGCCTTGGGTTATTCCAGTTTTTTTATGTACATAATAGCAGCAGAACTGAGATGAAAAGTAGGACACCAGATGTTCCCTCCTCTATTCTGCACTATGAAAGAAACAATTTGGTGAATGGGGATGATGTGTCCAACACCTGGAACGTGTTCTTTTGTAGCTTCAGGTCAGCATTTCCACAATCTAGTGTCTTGTACATGTACTAGATTTCAACTCTCATAATTCTGATCTATTTGATTGGGAATTATGAGTGCTGAAGTCCAACACATCTGCTAATATGTTTGTCTATTACTTTATGATTTCCGTTTTATTTTGCCAGAGCTCTTCAAAAGAGCATATGTTAGAAAACCCCTATATTTTCATTAGTTAGAAACTAATGTTGGTTCTGATGCAGACAAACTTTAAGGGCTTAAATTAACCGTAATACAAACAGTGTCATTTTGTCTTTCATATATTACATAAGCAGTAAAATCAGTATAATTCAAATCTTGACCAGGAAGGAATGCTTTTTATATTCCTATTTCACACCTGAGTTTCACTGTAGTTGGAGATCAACAACAGCTATCCTGAGATGATTGGAGAAGCATTCTGAATTTTATAAATAGTAGCACTGCATTTCAATTAAGTACTTTTTTTCATCTTTGGATTAAGTTTTCTTTGTTCCATCAATTTTGGAACAGAACAGGTGGGAAGTGAGCCCTGTTTAGATGATCATTCTGAAAATCAGATATTAGCATTCCATATACAGGATGGACAATTTCTTAAGCAGTCCAGTTGCAGTCCCAGCTCATCTTAGGGTAACACATTGGGGATATTTGTTCTTTAATACAGCAAGAGCAATATGCCTTAACACTGGTGTCCTTAGAACAAATAAGAGAAATGTCCAGGAAGACACTTTTAAGAAGCTGAAATTCCAACAAAAGAGTTTATAGATAGATTGTGGGAAGAAATGTTTTTTCTAGATGGGGCCAAAAGCTGCATTCTAGATTCCTCAAGATTCTGAGGCTATATAAATCACCATGGAAGAATATGCCATTTGGCTATCCCAGTTCAATTATAAACTCAGCTGCTGAAATCTTCACCCTTTTTAGAATCTTGACTTACCATATTTATTAATTTAATGTATAATTCAAAAATATTAAATATGGTTAGAATTAATCACTGGCATAGAATTTCCTTTCCTAGTAAACACATACAAAAACCTATACACACACACACACACACACACACACACAAAGAAAAAAGAAATAATATTTGTAAATAACTTTGTTATACCAAACATTTTACAATATTATTTCCAGAGCCTAAGATTATCCATAGGTGTGATGGTGCATAAAACTAGGCAAGTAGAACATTTTTTCAAGTTAATACGCAGAAGATCTGACCTCTGTTGGACTTCCCAACCATTCTGTCTCTGTCTTCAGGATAATGATAGATGTTCCTGATGTCAGAGTAGCAATTCTAGTAGCTACTGAAGGTCTCCTGATGATACTAGCTACTCTGTGATGGCCATTAGCTGTTTTAGAACACGTGCTTTGCATACCTAAGATCCCAAATTCAGTCCAAGTGATATCCAGTAATCAGATTTCTTGTAGCAAAGCAAGGAAATATCCCCACTGTAGACCTTGGAATATTGATGCCAGAGAGATTATACAAGGTTAGAATGATAAAATCTCTGATCAGGATAAATTAATAAATGAGTATAAGTCAGTTTCATCTATAATAGTCTTACTATGTATAATTTAAAGTATGTTGGTGTAGTAGGTTTTTTTGGGTCTCTTCAAGATGCTTTTCAACTTTTCTTCTAGTGCATGTTGACTTGGCTATGGACAACTCAAAGTATCATATTTGAGGGCTGTCTTCCTGAGCTTACTTACCTAGCTTTTTGGTCCATTCCTATAGCATCCATAGCTTTTATTACATTACTGGAAATAAGAAGAAAAGAAAAAGATCATCCAGCATTCCTAGAAACAGACAATGATAGATGAATGAATTGGTTAATTTTGGTTTCTTGGTATTTCTCATTATTGTGAACATTTTTTTCCCTCAATTTCTCATTTTTACAAATACAGTATGTCTAGACTGATTTAATGAATGTCAGCATTTTTTTAAAGTGTGTACATATATTTTAGTGCACATTTCTTCTAATACATGCATTTTTGTTTGAATTTGCACCTAGTGTTTATACAGATACTTTAATGAATATGTGCCTTCCGTACAGATGTTTACCTAATATGCTTTTCTATTGCTGGTGAACTGGGTTACAAAATTCTGAGAACGACACATTGAAAATGTGGTTTGATATATAGGCTCAGGTGAAAACGGAACAGACTTCTCCTTCATCCATAATAGAGGGTAGAGTAAAAAAATATGGCTTTTCTGGAACCTGGCACAGAAAACACCCAGTTTGTCACCTTGTTTCATTGGACTCAACCTAGTTTAATTCTGAGGGTGCTTGGAATCCTAGCATAAGGGTCTCATTTTATAAGTGCATACGTGTTAGGGTATTTACTGATGTATTTGCCATCAGGCTATTCAGTGTGATTATTTGTAAAGTCTGGCAGCCTACAGTGCCTCACAGATGCCTAAGTGTGCATACAAATGAATTCTAAATGGAAACTTGGAACCCCCCCACCCGCTTTTTATGTCTCTGTTTACCTTTACCAGGCACTTAGTTTACTTGTTTTGGCAAGAGCAAAGCTGTTGCAATCAGCATATTTTTTTAAAAAAAACAAGCTGTTAAAGAGAACAGGGTGCTGTAATTTTACTAGCAGACAGTTTGTTAGTTTGTGATGGAAGAAAATACTAGCTAATAAAATATACAAGCTCCGTTAAGAGAAAATAAAAGTTAGAATGTCTTGGACTCTGTATAATGCTGTGAAGACTTATTCAATTTATCCTGATGAGAAAGAGGATAGCAGGACTTGGAATAATTTTATTTGGGTTCAGCATCTATGGTCATATCCAGTCAGTCCAATAATCCTAGCAATCTAATCTGTTGAAGTAGGGATAGTTAAAAGCAGTAATATAGGAGCATAACATGAGCAAAGTTAGACTAGATTGGTGTTGTCCAAACTTGGCCACTTCAAGATGAGTGGACTTCAACTCCCAGAATTCCCCAGCCAGCCATGCTGGCTGGGGAATTCTGGGAGTTGAAGTCCACTCATCTTGAAGTGGCCAAGTTTGGACAACACTGAACTAGATGAAGGCCAGTCTAGTTCAGCTCTCTGTTTGCCGGTGAGGAGCCTAGAGACCAAAAAGGAATATGGAATTTTTCTATTCATGACCCCTCAGCAACTTGTATTCAGAGGGGTCTTTAATTCTGCAGCTAATATATACCCATCTTGACGAGTAGTGATTGATAATGTTATCTTTCAGTTTTAGCTATGTGCTGTGTTCTTTGGTGGGGCTGGGTTTTCAATTCCTGCACCACTGAGCTACACTGGGTTCTACTAGTATGAAGGAACTTCTTATCCAATTTCTCTAAACCATGCCTAAACAATTCAGATCTGTCTTCCCTCATTTAGTTTCTTCTCCTAAGCTAAAAGTTGTAACTTGAACTCATAGAACAGTTGCTCCAGCATGATAATTTTGGTTATCCATGGTACTCTTTTTAGGATATTGGCAGGTTTATTGCTTATTCTTTTCCTAATAATCTCTAGCATGGAATTGCTTCCCTATTAGCACCAGGTAAATGTTCTCATTCAAATATCACAATCCCTAAATCTCTTTCCTCCTTGCTAGCTCAGACTTTATTAGTTTGTACTGGAAGTTAGTGAGGTGTTTTTGTTTAATTTTGTTTTTGTAATGATTTGCACAACTTTACATTTACTTGCATTGAAATTGTCTTTGCCATCTTTGTGAATGCTTCTCCAGGGTTTCTGCATATGTGTGTGCCTTTGAGTCATTATTGGCTCCTGGTGACTGCCTGGACAAGCCCAAGAAGTTTTCTTGTCAACATTTTTGGAAGTGGTTTGCCATTGCCTTCTTTCTAGGGCTATGAGAGAGTGACTGGCCCAAAATTACCTAACTGGCTTGATGCCTAAGGCAGGACTGGAACTCAGTCTCCTGGTTTCCAGCTCAGTCCTTTAAAGACTACACCAAAGTACTTCTCCAGTTTAGACAGAACAGTTTAAAACCTTTTCTGCCCATTTCAGGTGGCACGGCTGCTATATTAATTCCTTAGGAGATAAGAGATAAGCAATCCTGTATATGAAAAGTATTCCATGCCAGATATGGATTTTGATTGGATAGACCCCAGGTTCAGTCGATAGTCAGCTAGGGCTGTTGTGGGAATAAATCTGCAGAAGTATTATGTTTGATTCCTTGAACTCCTCGAAAGAGGATAGGATAGGACAGGGTTACCGGTTATCTGAACAGGCAAAGGAGGACACAGACCATTGGAAAGGAGGACAAATGGGGGAAGGAGGACACTCTTTAACTTTCTTGGCATCTGTGACAAATATTACAGTGAAAAACTGCAAAACCCCCCAAAAAACTCTTAGCCCTACATTACTTTTTCCAGTATCAGAAAGACTGGTTTTTTAATCTTAGGAATGTGCTAGAGGCAGTTAGGAGGCAAAAGCCTTCAGCATGTAACTGATTAAGGCCTTGTCAGTTTCAAGCAGCAGCAAGATGGCTAGAGCAGTACTACTCAACTAATTAAGATCACAGAGTTGAGCTTGTTAACTTGTGGCTAGCACTTATTAGGGAAGTGTTGCACAGCTGGAAAAGCCGCTCAGGAAGAGATATCTTGTTAAAATACTAGAAAAAAACCAACCCCCCCCCCCAGACAATATTTTATTTTAAGGCTCTGCCTGCTGGACGGAGGACATGAGGACAAAAAGGACATTTCCTCCTTTTGCCAGACATCTGGTAACTCCAGGATAGGAGGATAGAAATCTCATAAACATTATCAGGTTAATGTAGGGCTACCAAATCTGGGCTGCAAAAATCCAGATGATAAGTAAATGTAGAAAATAGTTTTCTCTATCTCCTTTGCTGCCATCTAGTGGTCATCTGGATTTTTGTAGCCCCCATTTGGTAACCCTAGGTTAATAGTTATAAGCACGTTAGCTTAAATACGTGCATATGTCTTGACATTTTTAATAAATACCTTTCTACTTTGAGAAGAATTCTACACTTAGCTCTAATTTTGTTGAAATAATGCCAACCTTAGAGTTAAGAAATACGAATAATGGGATACATGAAAATTACCCAGTCCTATAGATTCTAGGTGTGCTAGCATAATTTTCCTTGAGGCAGTATGAATGCTGCCCACAAAAGGCTAGCATAATAATTAGGAACCTTGTAACCAGATACCGAACTATGTGGGACTTTAATGAAAAATGCTTTCCAGTGCCCTGCAACCTGCACTTCATATGCATTGGCTTTCACATATTTGGCAAAATTTGTTTCTAAGAAGATTAGGTGGCTGCACTGGATTGCTTATAACCTTCACTATTTAGAATCCAAGGACGAAAGGCAGAGTGTCAGAAAGTACAATGCGAACTAAGCAACTAAAGCTACTGGAATGTAGGTCTCACAGCTAATTGCTCATAAAGAGAAACAAAGATCATTACTGCACAAGATATGCTTCTGCAACAGAGGTTTCAGTGAGCCTAAAATAAATAGGAGAAATAAAACACTCCAAGGCTGTAGTTTAAATATCCAGGAAAGAGGCGAGCAGGAGGTGGGAGAACACTGCTAAATTAATTTGAGCAGAATACCAACAGAGTTGAGTAACTCACAATTCAATAAGCATCTGCAAATCTCACTTACTGTCAGCTGAGTCACCGTATGGACAGGGAAGAAGCAATTGAATCAACACCTGCTACTTTATATAGCAGGCACACTGAATGTCTCTCCTGGCACATAGATTTCAAAACAAGCCTGCACTTGTTGAAAAAAAATTGGCAAAGGGATAACTCATTGATGAAAGAATGGCACCATCTCCCTGGCTTCCTGTCTCCTGTCATTAGACCCGAAGGACTCTGAGTTGCTCAGATTCCAACTGAGACATTGAAAGTTGATTTGGTCTCAGGCCACTCTGCTTGTTGGTATCATGGGAAAAGAGATATTTAAGGCTCTGTTCATACAACACGTTTCACCAGCTCATTTACATATCAAGCAACTGCACTGATAATTCAGTACCCAAGTTAAGCACATTGTGTGCGTGTAATTTAAGACTTCATCCCTTCAATCTGGTGCTCTCCATGTCAGGTTCGGTCAGCACGAGGTTTCAGGGAAGCACGGGGCTGCAGGGAAGCTCGCAACCAGACCACGCGGAATCCACCGGCGGTAGCTAGCGGGGAAAAGAGGAACCGAAAGCGCCGCTAATTAACGAGCCACCTGCGGCCAGCTAAACAGGAAAACCGCAGCGGAAGCTTTTAATTACGAACTGATAACGGCGCGAGCAAGCAAGGAACGGGGCCGCAGGGCAGCGAAACAAGATCGCAACGCAGCACAGAACCCGCGGGTCTGCACGTAGCAGGGAGGGGCCAACCCAGCCGGAGGGGGACTGGCAATCAAGGACAATGGACTCTGACCGACCCTGCCATCATGAACGATCAGGGGGACATTGGGGGGCCTAATTGCCCACAGCCGCAACGCGATCACGAGGCGGGAAAAAGCGCGGGAAGGGGGAATATAACAAGTGATGCAATTGTACCAAGCCAGTCCTGGCTTTGCTTGTGACTACTACGTTACGCATGAGTAAACCTTCTTTGTGAACCACACGTGTCACGAGAGTTTCTCTGTCGAACGGGGCAAATCTCACATAAAGCCAGGACTCACCGTCAGCGCTACCCGGTACCACCGAGGAGCGTTTTCTTTCTCAATACAGGCATGACCAGCGACGAGGAATCCGTGGGTCAGCTGGAGCGCAAGGGATCCAGGCTCGCGGAAGGGCGGTCGGAGCCGCCCGGGAGCGACGGGGCAGCGGCCAGGGCCGGGCGCACTCCATCCGAGCGGTGGTCGATGGGCGTGAATCAAGGACCAGACGATTCGGGCGTTACGATGACCCGGGGTTCGGGGTTCCGGGACCGTGAGTGGAGCGAGAAATTCGCCCGACTAGAGGAGAGAGTCGAGCGACGCCTAGACGCCGTGGAGGCGATGCTCCAGACCCTACTGCAGAGAGTGGGGCCACCGGCGGTAAACGAGGAGGCGAGCGACAGGGGGGCGGTCCGACACCCCCGCCGGCACCACCCACGGCGCCCCGGTCGGAGGACCAACGGGCGGCAGACGCCCTGAGACTTCGAGGTATCACTGGGAAGTTCTCAGGGGACCCCGAACAGCTGCCGCACTTTCTGACGCACGTCAGGGGGTTCATGCAGAGGGGTGGTCACCTATTCGCTAGAGACGAGGACAGGGTATCCTACGTGGCCGAGCTGCTAGATGGCCAAGCCGCCAGCTGGGTGATCGGGCTGTACGATGCCAACGCGGCGGAACTACGGAGTTTCCCGGACTTCATGCAGGCGCTCCGGGACAGATTCGAGGACACATTGAGCGCCAAGCGGGCGGAGGACGACATCCTACAATTCAGGCAGCGGGGCAAATCGGTATCGGAATATGCCCTGGAGTTCCGGAGGTTGGCCGAGAAGCTCGCGGACTGGCCGGAGTCCCTGAAGGTGAAGTATTTTAAGAGGGGACTCAACCCAGAGATCCTGGAACGGGCACTGGGGCGGGACGACCCGGCCACAGTGAAGGATTGGATCTGGCTGGCCGGAACGGCGGAATCGGCGTGGCGGCAGATCCAACAGAGCACAAGACGACGGGACCAGACGAGGGACCGGCCGAGGGAGAGGACCCCGAGGAGAGACGGAGCGGTCGACGGCAGTCCACCGGGAGGCGAGAGGCGACCAGAGCCCCGAATCTGTGTTTCCGATGCGGAGGCAGAGGCCACCGAGCGGCGCAGTGCCCGACGGAGCGGGAAGGCGCCCCACCACGGCCCGAAGTCAAAACCCCGCGTGCGAACGGGAAAAGGACCGGTGACCGACCGCGGAAGGGGGCAGTGGCGGCGGTGACCGAGAAAGGACGCGGGGGTGGTCGACCCCGGAGACAGCATCCTCCGGAGAGGACTCGGAGCCGGCGGGAAACGAGGCGCGCTCGCACTGAACGGCGTCCCAGTGCGAGCAGGGGAGTCGAGGCGCGCGGACCCAATAGGAGACGAGGACTGCCCACCGTTCCGGGTGAGGATACACGTCCGGGGGTGAGATCCGGAGGGGAGGCGCAGCTACGGGCGCTACTGGACTCGGGCTGCACCCACTGCTTGATGCACCCAGCGGTGGTCTCGGGGCTCGGGCTACAGCTGAGGCGCCTCCGGGAGCCCATTTCATTCAGCCAGTTAGATGGCACGCTGGCAGGGGGGGGACCAGCTCAGTATTACACCGAGCCGGTCCAGATGACGATCGGGAGTCACCGGGAAGAACTGAGGTTCGTGGTGGTCCCGGTGGCCGACTACGCGGTGGTACTCGGCTTGGCGTGGCTGCGGCGGCGGAACCCACGAGTCGACTGGACGGCGGAGGCAGTGCGGTTCGGGGTCGACAGACCGGCGAGGGGCGAGAGCAGAGGGGACCGAGCCGTGGAGACGGAGGCAGCCGCAACCACCGGCGGACAAGCGGAGGGTCCGGGACACCGGGAGACGGGGCGAGAGCAGATGGGGCCCGAGACCCGGGCGGCGACAGCAACAGCAGCAGCAGCAGCAGCAGCGCCGGGACCCCGGAGACCCGCCACGATCCCGAGGCGAGGGAGGCAGCGGCGACTGGCGAGGCAACCGCAAAGCGAGGGGCCGGACCCGGGGAACCCCCGACGGGCGGCGGAATCCCGAGGCAGTATCGAGACCTGGCGGCAGCGTTCGGGGAGAAGGAGTCTGACCAGCTCCCACCACACCGGCCCAGTGATTGCGCCATCGAGCTAGAGCCAGGAGCGACCCTGCCTAAGCCAAAAATGTACTCCCTGTCGAGGAGGGAGATGGGAGCCCTGCGCGAGTTCATAGACAAGAACCTAGCACGGGGATTCATCCAACCCGCGAAGTCACCATTAGCGGCCCCGGTGTTATTCCGGGAGAAGAAGGACGGCTCGCTCCGTATGTGCGTAGACTACCGGGGGCTGAACGCAATCAGCACGGAGTACAAATACCCCTCCCCCTGATGAAGGACTTGATGTCGCATCTGTCGAAGGGGAGGGTGTTCACAAAACTGGACTTGCGCGAAGCCTACTTCAGAGTTAGGATCCGCGCAAAAGATGAGTGGAAGACGGCGTTCAACACCCCGCTCGGAAGCTACCAGTTTTCCGTGATGCCGTTCGGATTAAAAGGGGCCCCGGGGGTATTTATGCAGCTAATTAATGAGGTGCTGCACGACCTACTCTACCGGGGCGTCCTGGTCTACCTGGACGACATCCTCATCTACACCGAGACCCTGGCGGAGCACGTGAGCCTGGTGCGCACGGTGCTCCAGAGACTGCTGAAGGCACAGCTGTACGCAAAGCTCTCGAAATGCGAGTTCCATCGAGAGCAACTAGACTACCTCGGCTACCGAATATCCAGCCGGGGAATTGAGATGGACCCGGCGAAAGTAAGGGATGTCCTGGGCTGGGAAGCGCCGCGAACCCGGAGGCAACTCCAAAGCTTCCTAGGGTTTGCGAACTTCTATCGTCAGTTCATCCCGAACTTCGCCCAAATCGCCCTTCCCCTAACCGACCTGCTAAAACCAAGGGCACTGGGAAACCCCCAAGCCCAGCATGGCACTCGCGTGGACTGCAGAATGCCAGGTGGCGTTTGAGGAACTAAAACAGCGGTTCACCGCGGAGCCGATCCTGCGCCATCCCGACCCAGACCGGCGGTTTATAATCCAAGTGGATGCATCAGACGTGGCAACGGGAGCAGTCCTGCTCCAACCCAGCCCGGAGGGGGCCATCCACCCGTGCGCCTACGCCTCCCGCAAATTCACCGAGACGGAGAGGAGGTGGATGGTGTGGGAGAAAGAGGCGTACGCGGTCAAGTGGGCGCTGGCCACGTGGAGGCATCTACTGGAGGGGGCAACTGAACCGTTCGAGGTGTGGACGGACCATAAGAACCTCGAGGCCCTGAAGACCCCGCGTAAGCTATCCCCCAAACAGGCACGGTGGTCCCAATACTTCGGGAGGTTCAGGTTCACACTGAAACACATCCCCGGGAAGCGCAACTTCTTAGCGGATGGACTGTCTCGCATGCCCCAACACGCCAGCCTACGGGAGGAGATCGTGGACTCCGTCATCCCCGCCAGCAGGCTGGCTGCAAAGGCGGTGACCCGAAGCCAGACCAAGGGGGAGCGACGGGACACGGCGTCTGAAGTAAGGCAAGGGTTCGCGGAGGCAGCGGAGCGGGACGGTTGGCTCAAGCAGAACCGAGAGGCGCTAACCGGCCAAGAGGGGTTGTGGTGGCACGAAGGAAAGCTGTACGTGCCCGAGGGTTGCCGACGGGAGGTCATGGAGAGAGCCCACGACAGCCGGAGCGCGGGGCATTACGGCTTCGTAAAGACACTCCACTTAATCCGGCGGCAGTTTTGGTGGCCCACGCTCCGGAAGGACGTGGAGGCGTACTCGGGGGTTGCCCGGTGTGCGCAACGGCGAAAGGAGCCAAAGGCAAACCTAGAGGCCTACTCCAGCCGGTAGCGGAACCCGACGGCCCTTGGCAAGAGGTCGCCATGGACTTCATAGTGGAGCTCCCGGAGAGTAAGGGGAAGACCGCCATTTGGGTGGTCACGGACTTATTCTCCAAACAAGCGCACTTTGTAGCGTGCCGGCGAGTCCCCACGGCCGAGGGGCTGGCGAAACTGTTCGTGCAACATGTCTACCGACTCCACGGCGCACCTCGACGTATCGTCAGCGATCGGGGCGGCAACTTCATCGCGCGGTTCTGGCGGGAGTTCCTGAAGCGGGTGGGGACGAAACAAGCCCTATCCTCCGCGGCGCACCCGCAGACGGACGGAGCCACGGAACGCCTGAACGGGGGCTCGAACAGTACCTGCGCTGCTACGTGGGGCACCAACAGGACGATTGGGCGGAGCTACTACCATTCGCGGAGGTGGCATACAACAACGCCGTCCACAAGAGCACCGGGTTCTCTCCGTTCAAAGTAGCCACCGGGAGAGAATTCGTCCCCATGCCGGAGCTGCCTCAGCCGGAATCCCAGATCAACTCCCTGGACGCCTGGTTCGCCCAAATCGACGAGACCCGGCGAGCGGCGCACGCGGCATTGCAAAGAGCCAAAGCCGACTACAAGAAGCACGCGGACCGCAAGAGGCTCCCCGAGGAAAAGTGGAAAGTGGGGGACCAGGTGTATCTGTCAACCAAAAACCTAAAGACGCACCAGGCATCGAAAAACCTCAGCCCGAGGTTTGTGGGGCCGTTCCCCATTTCGGAGATCATCAATCCGGTGACCGTCAGGCTGACGCTCCCGAAAAGCCTCGGGAAGATCCACCCGGTGTTCCATTGCAGCCTGCTAAAGTTGCACCAGCCGGGGAACGCCTGGCACAAGGCGGAGGGAGTACCACCACCCATCATGGTCGGGGGGGAGCAGCATTTCGAAATCAACCGGATACTGGACGCCCGGAAGCACAAGGGGCAGACCCAGCTCCTAGTGCAATGGAAACATTTCCCCAAGTCCCACAGCGAATGGGTGAGTAAAGCCCACATAAGGGCGCCGGACCTAGTGCGGGACTTTTACAGTAAATACCCCGGGAAGCCGAAATAGGACCGAGGGGGGGAGTTGTCGTCAGGGGGGCGGCATGTCAGGTTCGGTCAGCACGAGGTTTCAGGGAAGCACGGGGCTGCAGGGAAGCTCGCAACCAGACCACGCGGAATCCACCGGCGGTAGCTAGCGGGGAAAAGAGGAACCGAAAGCGCCGCTAATTAACGAGCCACCTGCGGCCAGCTAAACAGGAAAACCGCAGCGGAAGCTTTTAATTACGAACTGATAACGGCGCGAGCAAGCAAGGAACGGGGCCGCAGGGCAGCAAAACAAGATCGCAACGCAGCACAGAACCCGCGGGTCTGCACGTAGCAGGGAGGGGCCAACCCAGCCGGAGGGGGACTGGCAATCAAGGACAATGGACTCTGACCGACCCTGCCATCATGAACGATCAGGGGGGACATTGGGGGGCCTAATTGCCCACAGCCGCAACGCGATCACGAGGCGGGAAAAAGCGCGGGAAGGGGGGAATATAACAAGTGATGCAATTGTACCAAGCCAGTCCTGGCTTTGCTTGTGACTACTACGTTACGCATGAGTAAACCTTCTTTGTGAACCACACGTGTCACGAGAGTTTCTCTGTCGAACGGGGCAAATCTCACACTCCAGATGTTTTGATTTTAAGTTCTATCACCACTGTGTCTATGAGAGCTGAACATTGAGCAAGCTACACATTACTCATCCCTGCTCTAAGGGGATTGATTCCCTCAAGCCTCTTCCATAATCATGTTGTGATTCTGGCACCTCGTTAGTTCTATGGGTGCTCTCCAGATGTTTTGGTTTTAAGTTCTGTCACCACTGTGGCTTTGAGAGCTGAACATTAAGCAAGCTACATATTACTACTCATCCTTGCTTTAAGGGAATTAATTGATTCCCTCAAGCCTCTTCCATAATCATGTTGTGATTCTGGCACCTCTTTAGTTCTATGCTGTCAAAATGTAGAAATACCAATCATTACCTTTGGTTCTAAAACATCCTGGGTATCATTTGCAGCCCAAGAGAGTGGGGTACCAGCAGTTTCTGGATCTTTATAGAAGCAAATGCCAGCAAGCTTGCTGGGACCTACACTACACCACAAGAAGCCTATGGACGGTTCATTCTTCTCATTCAATCAACAAATGTCTCAGAGTTAGAAAACGACAGCAGTTCCAAAAGCTTTGGGGCAAGAACACGTTCAATGTGCAATTGCTTTTTACATTTGTGAGGGATTTGGGGGAAGAATGGTTTCTTCTTTTACTTTCTTTATTCATGCAATGAGGAATGATCTCTTCAGTGGATTAAGAGGGGGCAAGAAAGCCGCTGCCAGGGAAAAACATACTTTCCTGGCGTTTACCATGTAGCTCAGTAATATTTTTTTTTTTAATACATAAATTCAGGAAAAAGAAACAGCACAAAAATCACCTATTCATTAAAACAATGTAGAGAAATGCATTGTATCTGGGAAATTTGTTGTTAAAAAATTGTACATAAGGCGAAAAGTGTAAACAAAAATCTTTTTTGTGTGTGTGTGAAATGTGTACAAATGCACGTATTAATTTTACTGTGAACTTTAAAAAATGCTGAAATGTAAAAAAATCAAGCTGAACAGTTTTAAAAAAAAGCAACATTAAAAGAAACTAAATTGGCAGATTGATCTATCCCTAGCATGGAATCTAAACAGATAAGATTTAATAATTTAACAATGAAACAAATAGAATCTATGTTTTTTAGAGCAAGCTTTCATAACGCAGCTCATATCCGATTTTTATTCTTGATTAATCCAGAATTCTAGACAGGAGGTTATCAGTAGAAGTAAAAAAAAAAGGGGTAGTGGTGGAAACAAGTGAGTTAAATTTTCATCTTTTGGTTTCAGTTAGAAGGGAAAAAATGCACTTGCTAATAAAAAATCCCACCCCCACCCCACAAGTCCTGTTATGTTTCTTCAGTGTGGTGGGGAATTGGGGTGGATGTGTGGGATATTCCTGGGAGGAATCAGCAAAGAATTCCAGGAATGTAGATGTAGTCCAAGGGTATATGCTCACAGCAAGGTCACCCAACATCATGAAGGTCATCCCAGTTGCCCAGCTAAAACAAGCAGGCATCTATGTTGGGCAGAAGCAATATAGGAAGATTACTGGAGGCAGAATGATCACTTTAGTGACAACAGCAAAGACATCTTTTCATACTGTGCAGGAGAAGGCAAAGGCAAATTGTTCTTGCATTTTGCCATGAAAACAGCATGGATAGACAAGATAAAGTTACTGACAATATGGTACCGGATGATGGACCCCCTCAGATGAGATGGCACTGTACATACTACTGAGGAAGAGCTGAGGATCTTTCAGAGTACTAATGATGTTTTTGATGTGGCTAGATTAAATCTTTAAAGACTTCATGGTCAATCCTTTAATACAATGGCCATCCAAGTTTATGCTCCAACCATTGATGCAAAAAGAGGAGGCTGAATGAGTTTTACAGTCAAGTTCAATCTGAGATTGACAGAACATTCAAGCAAGATCTGTTCCTTGTGATTGAAAACTGGAATGCCAAAGTTGGAAATAGTACAGAGGAAAATGTAATTGGACTGCATGGTCTAGGAAATGGAAATGAAGCAGAAGTTTCTGCTAATCTGATGATTTCTTCATTGCTACCACATTCTTCAAAGAACCAAAACGATACCTATATACATGGACATCACCAAAGGAGTACACAGAAATTAATTTGACTATATTATTTGTACAAAAATGTGGAAGAGCTCAGTTATACAGTAGCAGCAAAAACTGCTGGGGCTGACTGTGAAACAGATAATAAACTGCTTGTGTGCATGTTCCAAGTCAAGCTAAAGAAGAAGAACAAAGCCAGCCTATTTCCATGATATAATCCTGAACATATATCCAACATTTTCAAGGAGAACAATGGGAATCACTTTGAAGCTGGAACCTTATTGATAGAGAACCAGAAGAACTGTGGAATAAAATCAAAGAAGTTGTTAAGGAGGAATGTGAAAAGAGAATGCAAAAGCAAATGCTGTTACTCTAATATCCTGCAGGGCTTATAGGAAAGGATTGGCAGAACTTTTATACCTCCAAGAAAAGGTTTGCTAAGCCTAGGATTCTGGGAAAATTGTATGCTGGAAGAGTATATGTTAAATTGTATGCAGCTACAGATGGTGAAAAGTAGGTGTAATCTGTAAACTGAAAATTGCTCATGTACTTGATTTCCAATGGAAACAAATTTAAAAGCTAAGAGAAAAGTATGAGCTATTAATATTTATTTTAAAAAGCCTACAGGTTTATGTAAGAAAATAAGGCATATGAAATTCTGAAACTTACTAATGTATTGCTGCCTTATTTTTACCTATTTATAAAAAATAAGTCATCAAACTTCAAATCAAATTTAGCAATCAATCTGATTCATAATAGAGCTTTTTGGTGTGACTGATACCATCACAGTGGGATACCACAGTGCTCTTCCTCAAACCTAATACTCAACTCACTGAAATGAAAGACTCAACTCCTGAAATGAAAGCAAATGAATTGATAAACCTCTATACAATTTTACTAACAAGGCTTGTAATGGCTGAATTGGGTGTTAAAGGAGGAGCTTGTAAGGAAGGTATTTGTCCTCTAATGGCAGAATGATGAAATGGATGCCTCCTTCCTTCTTATTCCCATCCTGGGTTGAGGAAGAAGCTACAATTTGTCAGCCAGCTTCAAAATTGCCTCCACTTCAAAAAACATAGAAACATCTCCCCTGCCTCTTTTTGATTAGATATATATAGGATGATGAAATTGAGAGCTTGTCCTTTATGTCCCACTCTTCATTCTTCTAGAGGGAGCACCTGATTTGTTCAGATACTTCACTAGAAGGATCTGTGCAATAGGCCGGTGCAGATTGTGATTGATTTGTCTCAATGAGATGCTTTGCCTTGCAGAGGCAGGTCTCAATTTGCCTTGATGCAATGAAACAACTCAAAGAGGTGAGTTGCTTCAATCTAGAAAGCATTAAGGTAGAACTCAGCTGCCTCAATCCGTTAATGCATTTCAGTGCAAATGAAGCTCTCTCTGTGACCGATGGGGCATCACAGCTCTTCAACAAGTACTTGAAAGAGAAGCTTCTTCAACCCTTCTCTGAAGTGAAGCACTCTTCTAAAGATTCACACACCCATATTGTTGATGTGCTGCATTGTCTGTTTTGCAGCAGCCACATGTTTTAAAGAAAATATCTGCTTAATTGAGGTGTAACCTGTAAATGTGCAGAGGACTTTGCCCAAAAGCCATTTCCACAGAACCAGGGGAGTGTCTGGTCACAAATGACTGACTGATAAGGTGGTGATTGTGTACATCTGCTGGGGAAAGCTGCAGCTTCCCTAGTTTGGATTTTATTTGCACTGTTAATTGCAGAGCTACAAGTTCAAGCTGCAAATTTTAACTTATCTGCATCTGTAGGAGCCAAAGGAACATTTGGCATAGCAGACTATACAAATAAAAGCAAGATCTGCTTCTCCCTCTTTGGACAAACAAGGCCTCTTGGTTTGAAATGATCTGAGTTAATTTAGACCATGTATATTTGCTGAATTGTCATATATTGTAGTCTTAACTAAAGGAATTTTTGCAAGTTTCATTTCAGTCTGACTCCATAGGACCCATATAAGCAGAGGCTATGCTACCTTTTGGAGAAAGTTATCTGAACTCACTGCTGTATTCTCACATCATGTTTAACCTGGTCATTAAAGTAACCCATTTTTTGATGTTGCACAATACAGAGAACTTTAAATTAACCAATTAGACAGAGTTTGTACCCACAATCAGTATGAACCTAGTGCATGGGGAAAAAAACCTAACAAAGATTGCTACTAACCAAGTTTAGCATGTTGGGTGAATGCAGCCACTAGGTCTTTAAGCTAGTTAAACATATTAAATCAACACAGCCACTGACAAGATTCAGCTGAAGTATCATTTCCTTGTCTGTGGCTTGTATTATGGTCCATAATCCATAATGCATGCTCTAGTATGTTGTACAAACCCAGCTAATAAAGGCTTACTCAATAAACCATGGTGCAAGGCTATGCAAGAATCAGATTGCTTTCTATTGTTGTAGTTGGCTTGGAAGTTTCATGAAGGGTGTATATACTACAGGTAGCCCCCAGTTTAAGAACATGTTCCATTCCCAAGATCTGTCCTTAAGTCGAATTTGTATGTAAGCTGGAACAATATTATTGTATAATACTGTATAAGTCGTACTGTGTAATGAACTCTTACCACTGAGTATTTAACTCAACCCATTGTGTGTTTAACTCAAATTTTGCTACAATAGACTTCGTTCTTAACTATGGGTCATCCTTAAACTGAGCGTTCTTAACCGGGGGACTACCTGTATTGTGAAAAACATCTGAAATTATTTCACGGAATATATTTCATTTCAGTCTTTAATACAATTATACAGAAATGGTTATGTTGATGCTGATCTGATTTTTTTGGTTTGATCTCAGCTGTTGCTTGTTGTTGTTGTTTATGGTGCTTTTAAGTGTTGTTAGCTACACTCATGCTTTTGAGATGGGCAGCCATATAAATTGAAATAAATAAGTAGACATAATTAATGCAGCAGTATTGTTTTTGAGATATATGTATGTCTCAGGGCAACAGAGTGTCAGACTATTAATAATGGGAAGCCAAAACGTGTTCTCTTAGGCAGGCCTTCAGTACTGATTATTTAATTATCTTGTTAAATAGAGAAAACCCATTCCTTTTTTAAAAAATTCATTTGGACATTTTTAAGAAAGACATTTAGAAGTAAAGTGCTGTAATAACATAGCAGATAATGAGCTGAGAATGTTCAGAATAAGAGACAATGTTATCTTCAGACACTAACCAGTTTTAAGGCCTGTGTAATATTTCCTACAATTGGGTGGGTGTAACCTATTCAAGGCATATATACATGCCCAGCACACAATTTCCTTTTGGCGTAAACATTATGAAAAATTCAGGCAAGGAGTAACAAATAGCTAGGAAAATAAATTAAAGACATGAGATTAGAAAAAGGAAGTATAGTTAAATGTAGTTTTGTGTGTGTGTGTGTGTGCCTTTGAGTCAGTTTTGACTCCTGACAACTGCTTGGACAAATCCCTGCAGTTTTCTTGGCAAGATTTCAGAAGTGGTTTGCTGTTGCCTGCTTCCTGGGGCTGAGAGAGTGACTGGCCCAAGGTCACCCAGCTGGCTTTGTGCCTAAGGGAGAACTAGAACTCACAGTCTCCCGGTTCCTAGCTTGGTGCCTTAACCACTACACTAAACTGTCTCTTCAAAATGTAATTTAAACCAACATGGCTCTGCTCACAGTCACATTCCCTGGTCACCTCCAGATTGGAGTACTGTAATGTGCTCTACATGGGGCTGCCCTTGAAGAATATCTAGAAGCTTCAACTGGTGCAGAATGCAGTGGCATGGGCAGTTATGTGTGCTCCAGAAGAGCACATGTTACATCTCTGCCTTGTGAGCTGCATTGGCTGCCAGTTTGCTTCTGAGTCCAATTCAAGGTGCTGATTTTGACCTTTAAAGCCCTTCATGGCATGGGACTGGGTTATCTGGAGGACCGCCTCTCCCTGATTACATCAGCCCACCCCATTAGATCCAGCAGGAAAGGTATGCTATGCGTTCCATCGCCCAGGGACTTGCATGTGGTGTGTTCCAGGAGGTGGGCCTTCTCTGCTGTGGCTCCGTCCTTGTGCAACATTCTCCCTCCTGAAGTGAGGCTCACTCCTTCCCTGCTATCGTTTAGGAAGTCCCTCAAGACCTGGTTATGTCATCAGACCTGGGGGTCTTTGAGAACCGGAAACATTCTCCAATGGCTCCACTATGATTGTTATTTTGCTCTCTCTGTGAGGTTTGTATCTTTTAAATTTTTTAATAATATTTATTTTCATAATTACTTTTTATCCTTTTATAATGATCGTTTTTTTTATCTGTTGTTTTATTTAATTGTTGCATGCTGCCCAGAATTGCTCTGAGATGGGTGGCTATTTAAATGTAACTAATAAATAAATAAATAAAATTTACCATAACTGTCCATATTTTTGTTTGCCAAACATTTCTACTTCTACACATGTATATTCAGATTCATTTATTGTTTTATTCCCTTTAAAATTCTCATCTGTTTTTGAGAATCTTATCAACTCCATCCAACCACAGCTTTCCCAGTCTTCTTCTTCCTCTTGACCCATTCCCTCTTTCTTCATATACAGGCAGTCCTCGCTACTTACAAGGGTGCTGAATGAGGGGGAGTTACGACAGGTCCTCGTAGTTGTGGCAGCATCACAGCATCTCCATGGTCACGTGATCATGATTTGTGTACTTGGCAACTGGCTTGCAATTATGATGTCATAGTGTCCTGTAGTCACATGATTACCTTTTGCAACCTTCCCTGCTGGGTTCCAACAAGCAAAGTCAATGGGAAAGCTGGCAGGAGGTCGTAAATGGTGATCACATGACCATGGGACACTGCAACTGTGCAGGATTTGCCTAACAATGGCAACTGGGACAAATTCATCTATTTACTTTAGTTTTTCACCATTTATGTATAACTTGTAATTGTTATCTCTGTTTTCCCTGTTAGTGAAAACGACCTTGGTCTTTGTTACAGTGATTTTTAGCTCCATGTATCATATAATCTATTTAGCATTCCTTGCAAGTTGTTTGTATTCTTATCAGTAATATGGTATCCGCTGCAAAAAGTGCACACACATTTTTATCCCCCCCCATACATTTCTAATATTACCACAAAATGCCTTATACATTTGCTATTAAAAATATTACACAACCAAGGGATATCACAAATCCTTGTCTTACTGCGTGCTCAGTGTTGAATCATTATGTGACCCATGGATTTCAGGATCTCTGTAAGAATGCAGAGCGTGGAGAGTAAACATGAAAAATGAGAAGTGTTAATGCAAGAAAGCCAATAGGATTTAGTAAGCATTACTGAAACCTGGTGGGACAAAACTCATGAGTGGAACGTAAGGGCTGAAGATAAGTTATTCAAAAGGAAAAGGCTAGACAAAGAGGGAGGTAAAACTGCATCAAGGAAATACAGGTATGTATTGAGGGCCAGGAATAATAACAACAACATTTTTATCCCACATTTATATATATCTCAAGGTAACGAAGATACCTAATACCCCTGCCTCCTATTTTCCTCACAATATGAGGGTCCAGTCAAAGGCATTTGGATAAGAAAGATAAATTCCATCCATCCATCCATCCATCCATTCTTTATTTATTTGATTTTTATCCCACATCAATCTTGCAACCCTTCGTAGTTACAATGTCACAGTGAAAACAACTGAATTAAAACAACATACAATCCAAATCGCACAAACAAAACTGAAGTAGGAGAGGAAAAATAATCAAAACAACAAGAGGTAAGGTGATGTTAAATATGCTAAATAAATAAATAAAAATGATACTTGAAGGATGTTACTAAAAGTTCCATTTTTAATAAATTCCTAAAAGCTACCAGAGGGGGCCAGTCTGATCTCAGTGAGGAACCCTTTCCATAGTGTTGGTGCTGCTATGGGGAAGCAGCACCTTCTGTTTTGATTCCCCTGACATCCCAAAATATGGGAAAACAAGGTGCCATTTCTTATTGTTAATTGTTTTGCATGTATTATATATGTATTGTTTAATTCATTAGACACTGGAAGCATAATCAATGCTATTCCAGAGATAAAACGGTGGGGGGACTGGCCAACTTAGAAAACAGTTAAGAATGCATAGGGAGCTTTTCAGTGAGGTAACGGTTAAAAGGGATGCATGTAGGAAATAGCAGATGGATGTAATCACTAAGCAGGCATACTGGAAGGAGCTAATAACTTCAGAAAGAAAGTCGGAAAGGCTAAACCATGAAAAGCTAAAAGAAAGAAAAGAGGCTGTCTTGGGCAAAGAAACAAAGGAAGGGATGGCCCCACAACCTGGAGAAGATGGTAGGATAAATAATAGGTAACAGGAGAAGGCAGAGGATACAGGTCCTCAGCTCCTACTATGCTTTGGTCTTCTCTCCAAAAGAGAAATGTATTCAGATGAACCCAAGCAGCACATTTGAGATAATGAGGAAGTGGCAACCCAAGATAAATAAAAAGAAGGTTAAGGACCATCAGGGTACCAAGTCTCCAGGCTCAGACCAACTACCTAGTTGAAGGTGTTTGAAGGTGGCATCTTATAGTCCTTTTCTGTTAAGTGCAAGCCTAGTGCCAGATGACCAGATAAGGTTCCTATCTTAAAAAAAAAAAAAAAAAAAGGATGACTACAGACTAGTCAACTTGACATCAATACCAGGCAAAACTCTGAAACAGTTGGTTTGAAGCATTTGGCTTGTCAGCATTTAGAAAAAAATGCATTGCTTGGCAGCTCCAACATAAGTTTATAAAGAACAAGTCATGTCAGACAAACCTGATCTCCTTTTATGATAGGGGGATCAGTTTAGTTGATCATGGGGATGTGTCAGCCCACCCAGAATGTGATTGACATAGTGTAGTTTGACTTTAGCAAAACATTCAACAAGGTTCTTGTGTGATCTTAATAGAGAAGATGGCAAATTTAGGTCAGAATATGTTATCATTAGATGAATGCAGGGCTGGTTGAACAATTACACTCAACAAGTGTGTGTCAGTGGTTTCATGTCAAACTGAAAGCAAGTGTTGAGTGCCATATTGTAGGAGTCTGTTTTGGGTCCTGTGTTGTTCAACGTATTTATAAAGAAATTAGGTAATGGGTCAAAAAGTACGATTGCAGATTTGACAACATGAAGTGGGGGAATAGCAAACATTTTAGAGAGTAGTATCAAGATTCAGGAGGATCCTTGCAAGATAGAACAATGGACAGAACCAACAAAGTGAATTTCAACAGGGACAAATCCGAAGTCCTTCATTTGCTGGGAAAAATGGAAGGCTTGAGAACAGAATGAAGGAGACTCTATTGGATAGCAGTGCATGTAAACAATATCTGGATGTCTTGAAGTATTGTAAGCTGAACCAGAACCAACAAAATGATGCAGCTGTGAAAAAGCAAATGCAATCCTAGGCTGAATGTCAGTTTCTGAGCTTCACATTTTAGGAAGGACTTTGAAAAGCTGGAGTGTGTCTAGAAGAGAGTAACCAAGATGATAAAGGGCTTGAAAGGCAAAAAAAAAAAAACAAAAAAAACCCACCTGTGCGGAATGGTTGAAGATGCTGAGTATATTTAACCTGCAGAAAAGAAGATGGGGAAACATGATCGTTGTCTTCAAGTATTTATCACGCGGAAGGCAAGGCAGAATTGTTCGGAATTGTTCCAGAGGACAAGACAAGAAACAAGGAGGTTAAATTACAAGGAAGCAAATGTTGCTGGACATCAGGAAAAACGGTAAGAGCTGTTCAACCATGAAAACAGAGATAGGGAAAGTTTAAACAGTTCACTGAAAGTATTTAAACAGGCTGGATGGCCATCTGTCAAGACAGTTTTAAGTATTAGATTTCTGCACTGGGCAGGCGGTTAGAGTATCTTCTTCCAACCCTTATATTCTATTATATTCTGATATGCCACAAACTGCATGGTGTGATATCTATGTACTGACACGCTTAGGATAGAAACGAATGGTTTAAATATAAATTAACCCTACATTTATTCCCTAGAGTGATCTCTTCTATTTGCTATTGAAACACTAAGGTGGTGAGCATGTACCTCTGATGCGAAAATTTAAACAATATTATTCAGATTCCAAATGTATTTTAAATGGGGACATACATTTTGAAGATTCTGTAAATTTATATCATATTTTGAATACCACATTGCAACAAATACTATACTTAAGTAAATAGTTTTGACTTGGGCCAGAGAGTTCCAGATTTAAATCCTACCTCATCTATGAAGCTCACTGATTGAATCATTATGTTCTTATCTGACCTATCTCAGTGGGTTGTCTTGTGTACAAAATTAGATAACAATACATGCTATTTGAAGGAAAAGTAGGATGCAAGTATGTAAGGCAAATAAGAAGTTTCTGTGTATACAATAATGCAGTTATATAAAAGAATACCACAGAAATAAGCCACTCTGATTTCAATAGGACTTACATTATAAGTTTATAGCCTCAATGTAGCATTCTTTTCTTTTCTTTTTTTGGTGTCTTCAAGTCAGTGTTGACTCCTGGCGACTACCTGGACAAGTCCCTGCAGTTTTCTTGGCAAGATTTCAGAAGTGGTTTGCCATTGCCTGCTTCCGAGGGCTGAGAGAGAGTGACTGGCTCAAAGGTACCCAGCTGGCATAGTGCCTAAGGCTGGACTAGAACTCATGGTCTCCCAGTTTCTACCCTGATGCCTTAACCACTACACCACACTGGATCTCCAGTGTAACTTTCAGGAGTAGGTTTTTACTGGATATACTTTTTATAGGATCCATAGCATAATAGTTGAACATATGCTTTGCAGTCATAAATTATTATATGTGTATTTATATACTAGATGGTAATGATGATGTTGATAATAAAAATAATAGAGCAAGTTTTATGAGGATTCTTTCTAAAGCTTTGTAATGCTGTTGCTAATCAACACAGATAACTTTTCCCCAACTATGTGAATTCCAGACATAATGGCAATCTTGGGGAATGTAGTCCCCGTGCATCTGGATTGGAAGGTGCCAGTTCAGGAAAATCATGAATAAACTTTAAAGTGTTAAAAGAGAATTTAAGTAGTCAAACTTTCTGAAGGATTGTAGATCTTGGCTGCAAACCAAATCCAGAAATCATAGTAATGAATGGTGCATCATATCTAACTAAATGGTATTCAGAAAGATCCCTCTGTTTTACAACCTTGGTACCTTTTTGAACATGTGTTGACTAGTGTTTACCATTCATGCTGCAAAAATTTATTATTGCTTACCAATCTGTTTTTGTAAAATAGCAAGACATAGGTAGCCTGAAAGTTTCCAGCCATATACTTATTTCAAGAATGCACTTGCCCTAATCAATCCTTTAAAAGAAGTTTAAGGGTCCTTTTCTTAAAAGAAAAAAAAAAAGAAATACAATAAGCACAATAGTACAGTCACTGGGTTTATTAGTCATCAGAATATTTTCTTTATCTCTTGTTAAAATTCTCCACTGATCTTCCACGGTTTATAATTCTGTCTTTATCATAACCCGCTCAGATTCCCTTGCACTTACTCCAGATAACTTGCCTACGAAGGCATTTAGCTCTCCGCTATTTCTTATTCATTCTCTCAAGTCTAGCCCAGCATCATCTTTTCACAGGCCACTGCCTACTTGCTCAGCCATTCCTGGACTTTATGCACACAAGAAGGAAAAGAAGACTGAGCACACAGACTCCTCTTTCCTTTCCTGCCTCTGCTTTGTGTTCTCCAACACAGTGATCTAAAGTATGCCATGAATATTCATGAAATATCTCCCCTTTCAGAAGAATTTTAATAAAGGAATCAGTGTTTCGGGCCACGGCAGGAAATATTGCAGTTCAAATAATTGTGCATTTTAAAAAAAGAGAAGAATAAGATCATTTAAAAAAATCAGATCCACATTAGGCCTGGTTGGTAATCTAATAATCCACATATAGTGCATGGTAGGTTTAATATTGTGCCAGTTGTTCAAGAAGTAATAGTGCAAAACTTATAACTGTACGTGGCAGCTAAGTTCTTAGAGGGGGATCTCAATTACCCAGTTACAAGTCAAGCCCCATTCAGACCTCTTTATTAGCTTAAGAGTACTTTCACAGGAGTTGCCTCCCCCCATTTTTGATGTTCCTTATCCAGTCCTACCTAACCCTGAACATAACTCAAAGCTCAACATAACCTCTAGCATGGTCATCTAGACCAACTCTGCTCCTTCGCACAAGAATCTTACCATTACAGCATTCCTGACAGTTGGCTGACTGGTTTCTGCTTATATACACCCCCCCACCACACACACACACACAAAATTACCATTCCTCAAGGTTTTTTGTTCTACTGTAAAATGGCTCTTACTGTTAGAACTCTTCTAATGCTTACCTGAATTCTGCTTTCTCTCAATTTATTTCATTTATGTAAAGAAAGAACATCCATTGATTCTAGGGCTGCTGTGGAGCAACAAACAAGCTCTATCTATGCATGAGGGCTTCCCAATTATTTGAAGTCCAATAAATATATAGTCCCCACTCCTCTTAATCTTCTTGTCTCTAAGATAATCAACCTAGACTCAACTCATTCATGGGACCAATACTGAACCCATTTTGGCAATTTCCTCTTAAAGTGGATCACCCTGAACTGGGCATACTACTTTAGAGGCTTGAGGAGACCATGTGGCTGGATCAGTTACTCATCATTAAGCTATTGTAAAAAATAGACCCTGTGTACTTTTTTCTTAGATTTTCATTGACAAGGTTGGAAAGGAGTGCTAATTGGCAATTGCAAAGTAGTTATTACTTGGGTAAAAGGCTGGGACTTGCCACTGATTTAGATAATTATGTGCCTTCTTTAAGAACAAAATCTTCGGGAGATCTTAATATTGCCTGTCTTCCCATGTTTTGAGCCTTTTTATTCCTGACCAGGAGTCACTTTGCTGCTAAATTCCCTCAGACCATTCTCCTCCTTTTTTTTTTAATGCTGGAGATGCTGTTGGAGATCGTGTAGACCAGGATTCCTCAAACTTGGCAACTTTAAGATGGGTAGACTTCAACTTCCAGAATTCCCAGTGAGCAAGGCTGGCTGGGGAATTCTGAGAGTTGAAGTCCACCCGTCTTAAAGTTGCCAAGGTTGAGGAACCCTGATGTAGGCAACATTATGTCATCATCAAGTTGGCTGCATCAGTGAAAGCAAACAACATCTCAACTCTGAATGGAAGTGAATAATGGTGGTAGAGAAAAATTGATCAACCTCAAGTAAACAGCATTAACAATAGGGAAATGCATTCCTTTCCTCAAGATAACACCTGTACATGTTGTGGTCTGTCCTCTCCTATCACTTATGGGGAGGCTCTAGTTTTAGGATACATTCAGTCCTGTGGATAACCCACTAATGCTAGGTAGAAACTATGTCATCAGGTATGCTATTTTTACAGTGGATTGGAAGCCCTCATGGAAGAATAGAATCAAGCTGCACATAATTTCAGCTGTTTTATTTACCATTTCATTGAATCGAATAATTGCACAGCTGTTCTGTGCCATTACAAACTGAGTTTATAAGCTATGCCATTTGTATAACCAATACCAGGGGACTTTTAGGTGAGATTTAAATGATGCGTGTATACAAAAAGTAACATTTATACTATACTTACACTGCTGTGGATCTAAGTGGAAGCAAATTTGGACAACTGCTACAACTCTGAAATGGCTTGGGTAAATTTGAGTTTTATGGCAGTCTTTCTATTTTAATATATCCACTCTCAGTTTATGTTTTCCACAGACCTATCATTTGTATTTTATAATTTCTTTAATTTTCTATAACTTTTACATGGCTCACTCAATATAACAATACATCTGTTTACTTAAAGAGTACAATGCTACCTGGAAATAGCTAGTTTGTTCTCTCTACTACTTAATTTTACTAACAGTAAGATTAATATCTAATGAATGATGTGAATGCATAGCTTGATCATTAGTATGACTCATCCCACAGAGGTTTTCCTTCTATCTCAACAGCTTTTTGTAAGAAAGCAGAACCTTTGTTAGGCTTGAAGGTGTGTTATTTGGAACCTATAAGCTGATGCAGACAGGCAGCAATAGTGAACAAATTTCAATCTCTGAACATGAATTCAAGATCTGAATAAGCCACTGAAAGCATCTTCAGGAAAAGCTATTGCAGGTTGGTCCCATAGAACATATGCACAGATCAAGTAACATAATCATATTGTTGGGTGAAGGAAGATTAAAAGGCTAGAATCAAACTTTATTTCAGGAGCAAGTGTTCAGAGAAATCATATCTCCCCTCTACCTTTGGCAATAATAGTAATATCATCCAAGATGTCTTCACCTTCCTCTCCTTCTTTCTATCCAGATATACTTTCCATCTGCTCCTTGCCTGCCAGTCCATCCATTCACTGGTTCCACTGCTCTTTTCCATCTTTACTCATGCCACTGTTGTGGCCAAAACATGGCTTGCCTAAAGCAACCAAATCACTTTGAAGATACAACATAATTTTAGTTGCATGCAATCAATAATATAATATATACTAGACTCCCAGCAAAGCTTTGACACTTTGCTGAGTGGCCACGAGCAAAAGCAGAACCAGGGCTTATATACCTTTGGCCCACTACATTGCAAAAGCAAGTCAAGGAAAAAGGTAGACACAGTGGAAATTACAGGGTGTTGGAATGTTTTAGATAAACCCATCCGTGTGACCTTATTATTATTTATCCCTTCTTACTAGGTCAGCATGCTAACCATACTATCTTTGAGATATGGTCAGTGAATAGAAACAATTTGGTTTATTGGGCCATAGGTTCCTGACTGAGTCTTCTCCTTGTCACCACTCAAGGTCAATTCAGCTTGCTAGGAATGTTTTCTTACAAGACAGTTTAAGCAATTCATATGTAAGGAGGGGGGCATCTCTTAAGTTTGGTACTGAATGCAGTTTCATGTATATGGGTGGGTACCTTTTACCACCACACCACCCATCCTGCTCCCTTGTTTATCTCCACTTCCTTGCCCACTTCCAGTTATTCCTGCTCATTTTTGCCCCCCTCCACCTGCTGACTCCCTGTTTGAGATCTTCCTGCAGGGGCCCAAACCTGTGCCTAGGGACCACCTGAAGGAACAAAATGCTTGCCAGCTGGAAACAAACCTTGTGGTAGAGCTGAGAACTGCTTAGACAGGTTCAGATTAACTCATTACAGGTAGTCCCCGGGTTAAGAACGCCCAGTTTAAGGACAACCCATAGTTAAGAACAGAGCCTATTGTACCAAAATTCAAGTTAAATACACGATAATTTGAGTTAAATATGCAATGGTTGGAGTTCGTTACACAATACTACTTTTACAGTATTATACAATACTACTGTTCCAGCTTACATACAAATTGGACTTAAAGACAGATCTTGAAAACGGAACTCGTTCTTAAACTGGGACTACCTGTACTACCAATTAAATTGCCAGCCTTGCAAGCAGCAGCAAATAGATTTTGAAAGGAGAGAGAAAAAATGCTAGTATTGAAAAGCTGTCACCCACAACATTTACTGCCTTCTCCAAAGTACTGAAGTGGTTCCTTATTGCTAGTTTGAGGCTTAGGTCATGGGGTGAGGGCAGATAATTCCAATACTTTGTGGAAATTAAGAAGGTTTTAGTGCCTGGATGGGAGACCACCTGGGAACACCATATAAGCTTCCTTGAATTCTGTGGTAGAACAGCTGTGAATTATACTAAAGTAAAATGACGAAGCCCAAGGTTGGGGATTGTTCAGTGGCAGTATACAACATCTTTAATTTATAGCTAGTTGTCATCTTTAAAACCCTTCATGGTCAGAGCCTGGGTCCATGGGACTGCCCTCTCCTGGTGGCATCTGCCTGTCCTATAAGATCTAGCAGGACAGGCTCTCTACATTGGCCCCTCAACGAGAGAGTGGCATTTTCAGGGACCATGGAAAGATGCCTTTTCAGTCATTGCTGACCCCCTCCTCTGGAATAGCATTTCCCAGGTAATACAAATAGCCCCCTCCCTCCTGACTTTTATAACATTGGGGAGAACTTTCACCAAGTCATGGGGGCTGGGTTGTTTATAACTATCTCTCCAGATGATGAATCTTTTTTTAAAAAGATCATGTTGAACGTGATTCCTGCCTTTCATATGTGACTACACTGTATGTTTTTAAGTCTGATTATTTGTTTGTTTTTTAATCCCAAATTCTGTATCTGGGGCTCAGTTGGCTGATTGGATGAACCTAAAAATCCTGCAAATAAACACGTAAGTCCGCATGCCATTTTTAATGGTACATCTTGCCACAGTCTGAGTTACACCATGAGGCTGCCCTAAGCAGATTTAAACTTCAGAACAGGGTGGGCTAGTTCCTGTCCATTGGCCCCATGTGGTCTCCCAGCTCCTGTTCTGTGGGCCCTGAATTGCCTCCTCAATTGTACTGCCAAAATTGGATTGCCCACTTCTTTGGATCTATTTGTGGAAGTAAAATGCAAACTGGAGATGTTATGTTTGTAAAAGACTTAGCAAACCTATGTTGTTAAAATAACAACAACAGCAAAACTGCCCTGCCCACCCCCAGTGTAAAACATTTTGGCCTTGTCCCCTCCAGCTATTTTATCAGGTCACCATGTCAAAGACCATCAAAAAAATTGTGCAGACCCTAGTCTAAAAAAGCGTTTCCTCCCCTATATTGGAGTCCCTTATCCTGCCCAATATAGGTGTTCTTCTTCACATCTGGAAGAGGTCCAGTAGATTGTTCTCTGAATATTTTACTGAATAAGTAATTTTCCAAAGAATTTTTGCACTCAAGATGGTATCTAATCCTTAATACTCCTTCTATACCAAGAGTCAATGTGGTGTAGTACATAAGATATTGGACTAGAACTGAGGAAACCAAGGTTAAAGTCCATCGTCAGCCATGGGGAACCTTAGCCAAGCCTATCTGTCAGGATTGTTCTGGGCATAAAATACAGGGAGATCTCCATGTAAGCTGCCTTAAGCTTCTAAAGAAAATTTGTGTCCTTTCTTAGATTGGGAGGCCCTTCAGACAGTTACTCACACCACAGCCCCCTCATGACATGACGACTGCAATGTGTTCTACATGGGGCTGCTCTTGAAGACCATCGGAAGTTTCAACTGGTTCTGAATGCTGTGGCATGGGCAGGTCTTGGTAAGCCCATGTAACATCTCTGCTTTGCGAGTTGCACTGGTTGTCAGTTTGCCTCCAGGTGTGATTCAAGGGGTTGGTCATTATCCATAGAGCCTTGCATAGCATAGGGCCTGCTTACTTGAGGGATCACCTATCTCCCATAGAATCTGCTTGGCCAATTCAATCCAGCAGGGTTAGTGCTCTCCGGGTTCCTTTGATTAAATAATGCCATCTATTGGGGCTATGGAAGCGCACTTTCTCTGTAGCAGTGCCTGCCTTCTGGTATGAGGTTCCCCCCAAGATCAGGATGGACCCCACCCTGCTGGTGTTTCAAAAGACCTTGAAGATCTGGCTCTTCACCCAGGCCTTTGACAAGGGTGATTGAAGCCCCAGTTGGGATGTGTGAGTCTGTTTCTTTTTTGTTTGTGTCTGATTTTTGTCATCTTTGCTGTCTTTTACTCCTTTGTTCTGTCTGTTTTTGGATTTTATTTCTTTCTTGTTTTTTAATGTATATTTTTACTTGTGAACGATCCAGAGACATTGGGAACTGGGTGATATTTAAATTTAATAATAAAATAAATAAATGGTGGGAGATATAAAATAATAGTAGTAGTAATTATCATCATGTTGCTTACATAAAATAATCTGAACTGAAGACATAGTTATTTAAATGCATTTTCTTCTTCTTCTTCTTCTTCTTCTTCTTCTTCTTCTTCTTCTTCTTCTTCTTCTTCTTCTTCTTCTTCTTCTTCTTCTTCTTCTTCTTCTTCTTCTTCTTCTTCTTCTTCTTCTTTACTTATTATCTTAGTCCACTTTCTGCAAGTTTTTGCTATCATTGTACATCTTGCATGGGAGCAGATTCACATGAATCAATTCTGAGTATATTTAGTGAATGAATAAATAAATGAATGAGTTCTGAATGTACAGGTAGTCCTCAACTTACAATGGCAATTGGGACTGGAATTTCCATCGCTAAGTGATGCGGTTGTAAAGTGCGACCACATCACTTACTGATGGCAATCCCTGCAGTCCTGATTGCCATTGTTAACTGAATCACATGATCATTAGGCGAGGCATCTTCCAGCCAGCTTCCCACAACAAAAGTCAGTGGGGAAGCTGGCAGGACGTTGCAAGCCCCAGGCCAGGAAGCAGGTAAGTGGCTGCTGCCAGGTTGGGGAGGGTGCACAAGGGTGGGAGGGTGTGTGCAAGAAGTGTGGCGAGGGTTGGGAAGAGTGCGTGGGGGTACAAGGGGGTATATGAGAAGCATGGCGAGGGGCTGAGAAGGGTGCAATGGTCGTTAAGTAAATCATATGGTTATTAAGTGAATCATGTGGTCATTAAGCAAATCCAGCTTTCCCCGTTGACTTTGCTTGTTGGAAGGTCACAAATGACAATCATGTGACCCTGGGATGCTGCAGCCGTCATAAATACATGCCAGTTGCCAGCATCCAAATTTTGATCATGTGACTGTGGGAATGCTATGACGGTTGTGCCAGGACTGATCGTAAGTCACTTTTTTCAGTGCCATTGTAACTTTGAACGGTTGTTAAATGAATGGTCGTAAGTCGAGGACTACCTATACTTGGGTTCTCTACAGTTGATTCATTGTACTTCTAAGGTAGTTTGTACATACAAAAACACAGCGAGACAGTTGATGTATATGTTCCTGATGAGAAGCAATTGGATGTGTGAAGAGGATTCATTGAAAGTATTGTGCTTAAGGTCATGGAGAATATTTTACCCATGCTCTGCTGTCACACTTTTAGCCAGATGTGTCATAATGTGGTATCTAGTTGTAAAATGGCAAATGTACATGTGTGAATGAGGCTTTGACAACTGAGTGGTAGCTGAATGTGTCAACTGATTCCACTTATAAGAATGATGCTTGCAGTGATTTGAGGTGACATAAAAGTTCTGTCTGTTGTGTTGTATCTGTGACAGTCCAATCATGCCTAAATCTGTTGTTTGATGCTTACTGCATTCATCAACCAAGTAAATATATACATAGGGCTTTTTTTAAAAAAGAAAGAAATTGTTTTAACTTATTCTCTCACACTCTCTCAAGAAAGAAGCAAGCAAGGTAACAAGGATCTATAGAGAACAGTTACTTATTGTGAATGTTTGAAATAAAGCTAAAGATGAAATTGCTCCTTGTGAAACCTTTATTTCATATAGATGAGTTCTGACTTCTATGTGTAGGGAATTTAAAAGCACTAATTCATTCTAAAGCGGCTGATTGATTCATTGCCATTGTGCATAGTATAATTTAAGTAAATTATGCGTATATACAGGGTTCAGGTTTGTATGCTTGTGTGTATATGTGTGCACCTGCACAATGTTCTTAAATGTATTTGACAGTCTATCAGAAATGTATAAGCTAAAGATAAAATTGCAGCCTGGTTTCCCTGTTGTTTGAATGTGATGGCTAGAGCCCAACCAGAGCTCAATCTTTTTTACAGGTGAGCCAACACTGCCTAAAATATGGTGTGTTGTGCTGTGAATTATTATGCACAGGTCCTGAGCATCCTCCCACCCCATTTAAGGCGACCCTATCAGAACTGCTGCAAAAAATCCAGATGATCACTAGGAGGCAACAAAACAGAGATTTCTGTATCTCTTGGCTGCCCCCTACTGATCACCTGGCTTTTTTTCAGCCCTAAACCCCACTGTCAAGGCTGTGACTTTCAACCAGCACCCTGTGGCCAAGTAGATTTGTGCCTGCTGTTCATGTTTGAAAAGCCATTTTCTACAATTATCCTGGTACTTACTGATAGCTTTCACCACTCCAGCCATATCTAATTAAAAGACATACTGTGTAAAATTTTAATTAGGCTTCATGTTACGCTGAGTAATGTTGTTGTTGTTGTTGTTTTTACAAAAAAAAAAAGGATGGAACAAAAGTGTTTGGCACTGAGTGAGGGGAAGAGGTGGGGAGATGTTTATTTACAACCTGCTAGTCTGACATTTGAAGGGTTTTATTTTGCTTCTCCTGCTGCTTCAAAACAATGGAAAATAAAGGAAGAGTAATGAGGACGAGTGGCAGCTTGAGATTTGTACTGTAATAATGGCTTCAGTAATAAAGAAAAAATCCTGGAGAATCATTCTAGGCTTTATTTGCATGCAATATTTATACTGTAAATATATTTATTCTCTTCTTCCTTTAAAAGGCTTGGAGTTGCTGACATGAATTGGGCTCTAATTGCTAAGCATCGAGGCTGCTGACTGGCCCTGGAGAGAGAATGTGCTGGTTTGTATGATGAATTTTTGGAGTGGATTCATTCATCTGCATTAAGTTAAGACTTTTCTATCAATTAAGTAATAACAACAGAGGTACAAGGCATTTCCTCACAACTGATGACCAGCTAAGAGAGTTGATCCAAAGCATAGGCAACCATTAAGCTGAAAAGCTCATTAATTACCAGGAAAAGATCTTGTGCTCAGCTTCTTATCCCTTTTATGGCCCATTTGTAGTGAGGAAGACATTCGCTTCCCCATCATGTGGAGCTAAACACCTTCATTTCCATGTTTAAGATGCAGAGATTGTCATCACTTTGGGATAGCAGGAAAAACATTTAACGATTTAAATATCAGGCTTGATGGAGTTTACCCAACTTGTGAGCATATTTTATTGGCAATTTAAGGGTGAATATTCCCCCTGGTATCTGGCAACAGAGGTTTCTCTCTTAATTCAAGCTTAAGTCACTTGCACCAAGTCCTTTCTTAACATCTGCATGCCGTGTCTCATTACAGGTGCCTGATAAAATGAATGTACCTTAATACTGGTATTCTGCTGGTAATTGGACTAGTATAATTAGCAATTAGCCCAATGTTTTCCATGGTAGGAACTAAGCCATTAAAACTGTGCTACTTTAATCTCTTAGATATATTACTATTGACCAAAATCATATTCCTTACTACAGATTCCATGTGAGCAGGGTGATCAGATATTTATACATCTTCGTTTGTCTGTGTGTGTGTATTTCTGCAACACAGGAAACTGCATCTTCATTTATGTCTTGTGTGGCATGCTTCCTTCCATATGAATGTCTAACTGCCTGTATTTTTGTAAAATAATATTGCGTTTATTTCTTTATTTATTTAAACTATGCTGGTCTACGACCATAATAAAGATTTGATTTGATTTGATTTAAGCAATTTATATAGCCACCCCTCTCACTAGAGTGCACAGAGGATTAAAACAAACAAAAAACCCTATCAACATAAAATAAAACATCCAAAATAGTCCAAAATCATCATCATCATCATCATCATCATCATAACATATGCCCACAGTCTGAAAATTATCTCACTTTCAATCAGTAAAGTCAAAAACAGACAGATCCTCCAGACTGATTTAGTCTCCTGGCCCCAGTGCCTAAGGGAATATCCAATTTTTAAATATCTTAAGAAAAGGTATTTGTCTGGTCTGTCATCGGTTATCATTGTATTCTCCTTGTTTTAGTTGCTGGGAGTTGGGTGGCATACAAATTTGGTTAATAAATAAATAAATGAAGCCAGGAGGGTCAGGGTCACCCAAATCTCTGGGGGGCGGGGGGGACACTGTTCCATTGTGCAGCCATTGAGACCGAGAAGGCATGACTCCCAGCTCCCACAGAATGATATTTCCTATTAGAAGGGCCCTGCAGTGTGCTGTCCCTGCCAGATCTGGTAGGGTGAATGGAAACAATTGGAGAGAGGTGGTCCTGCAAATAACCTGACCCTGTGCCATACAGGGCTTTGTAGGTGACAACCAGCCCCTTGAATTGCACTCAGAAGTCCACTGGGAGAAGCCCAATGGGAAGCAGTGCAGCTCATAGAGCAGAGCTGTTCTGGAGGAATATCATGGAGGATCCCCAAACACTGCACTCTGGACCAGTTGCAGTTTCTGAATGCTCTTCAATGGCAGCCCCATGTAAACAGCATTACAACAATCCAACTGGGAGGTACTAAGGCTTGAATAAGGTCTTCTGGTCCAGAAACTGGCACAACTGGTGCACATGATGAACCATTATTCAATCATGTTAAAATGTCACCTTTTGACTTCAGCACTAAACTAAAAGACAGCCAACATAAACTAAACAGCTGAGCTGAGCTGAGCTGAGCTGAGCTGAGCTGAGCTGAGCTGAGCTGAGCTAAGCTAAACTAAACTAAACTAAACTAAACTAAAAAATCTGGACAAAGAAAGTGAGCTATCTATGCATGTGGGGCAGGGGGTGAGCTGGGTGTAGTGGAAGTACTACTGAAGTTCACCTTGGCATAGCAGCAAATTACGCAGCCAGTGTGATTCTGCCAGTGGTGATTCACCAGTCATGGGCAACAAGGGGCATGCAAAGGTATCTATGAGACCTTGCAGTGACACATCTAACATGTTCCCAGTATGAAGAGGAGTGGGGAGGGATAAGGAGCTCCTGTTTTATCTATAGCAAAGGTCTGAATATGATTCTGGATTGTACAATAAATCATGTCAAGCTAAAGATAACAGATGAAAGGCAGATATAACAAAACCACACAGATGATAAAAGAGAGCCAACAGGACTTAACTGACCTGTGCCCTAAAAATCCTACTGAAACAAACAAAAATAGATACTCTCCTGTTTCTAGTTGAAACTGATGGGAGTTATAGTGCATAGAAAGGGCACCACTTTGGGGCAGACTAGTCTAGAATTTCTGTAGTGATAAGAGCACTATCATTACATTTGCAAACAGATCAAGGAACTACTAGTGTAACAAAGGCAGTGATATGCTCCAGTAAAAGAACAGGGCTGATTAACAACACAACAACTCCCTTCTGACCAGTTTTCAAAAGCTACCCCAAGTAGACTGTGATGTTCCAAATGTGTATATGATCATGGGCAGGCATGTTTCCTCCCAAAAAAGACAATCACTGGTATAATCCAGATAAAGCTGTGAAGAAATACTCCTGGCTGTGGACATTGCTTGAGAAACCAGAAGCAAAATTCTGTCTGGGAAAACTCCAAGTATAAATCTCTAGCTTAGGTGAACCCCTTACCACATTGTTAATAAAAGATTTCTATCTTTCTAAGCCTGAAATGCAAACTCAGCCCTTTTAATTGGCTTATGATTCAATATATTACATGAACCCAGAAAACAGATGAACTGAATTAAGCATGTCGTACAAACATAGCCAAGAAGACAAACCACAATATCTAGTATATTGGCTTTAACTGGCAATAACTCTATAATATCTCAGATAAAGTCATCTCTAAGTCCTATTTCTTGACATCCAAAAGTAGGAGATGCCAGGGTCTGAACTGGTCAACTGTTACTTCAACCTTTAAATAAGGCCCTTCTTTGTTCACATGAGATGCCTGTTGCTTGCTACAGCAGATGAAGCTCCATGGATGCAGTAAGACTGGGGGGTTTCACCTCCCTCCCCTGACACATTTTAGACAAGCAAGAACTCAAGAAAAGTGAATGCCATGGCTTAATTTGTAATTTCATGGTGTCCTTCTTGGGAAAAACTTAGTTCTACTTCAGGATCACTGTTTGCTGATAAAAAGCATGTTATTCCGTTTACTCATCCTATAAATCTGTAATCTGTTCATTAAACTAGATACAGAGAATTGTGTACTGATTGCAATCACAAATGCCCATCTCATTCTGTTACATAGAATTACTACACCTTGATGATCAAATTGGTTAACTGTGCAAATAGGTAATTAAGCACAATCATTTGGGTGATTTACTTGATTTGAGCATAGTGTCATGTTAAATAAATGAGGAAGCTTGTAATCTGAAACTCTGGCAAGTGACATATGCAGAATCCTTGTTGAAATCAAGTCTGGGTTGAGGGCAACAGATCTTCAGTCCTTTGTGTAGTTCCTTTTGTGCTAGAAAACTGTATGATAGCCACCTTCTTTTTGTAACTGCAAGGAAAGGAAACAACTCTGTTCCGTCCCATCAGGTGTAGCAGAGAAGGCATGCTGGGGTCTCATCTGTCAGGAGGTGGGCTTTCTCTGCTGTGGCACCCGCGTTCTTCTTTGCCCCAGAAGTGAGGGTAGCTCTATCTCTCTTAAGATTCTGCAAGTCCCTCAAGACCTGACTACGTGATTAGGCCTGGAGGTCCCAGCAGACCGGGGAGATTTTGTGATGACTCCCTTGCATCATCCTCTCTTGTTCCTTGTGCTTTTTAATAGTTTCTATCGTTTTAATAATGACTGTTTTATATGTATTTATTGGTTTTCTTTTTAATTGAGCATTGTACACCACCCAGAGTCACTTTCTTGTGAGATGGGTGGCTATATAAATATGATAAATTTCCTCCTAGTGTTTTTCCTGCATGTGCAGGGTCTGCTTTTTTTTTTTTTTTTTTGGATCAACCAAATGTTGATCCATTGGTTGTGACAGAAATTGACCGACTGCCTTGTTGCCTGAGTCTGACGTTGGGCTATATAAATATGATAAATAAATAAATAAATAAATAAATAAATAAATAAGGATGGTGAAGATCAATTAAAACTGTCTTACACAAACAGAAAGAGAACATGTAGAAATTCTAAAAGATTCTTAGTCTGGGTTCTTTATAAATTTGGGGTAATAATGTTTCACCTGCTTCACAAGGTTTTGTAAAGTAGCCGAGTTCCAAGAAAATGTATGAGCATTATGTTCGGAAAAAGCAGTCAAGAAATACCCCTCAGACTAGCATTTGGTAGAGCAGTCATGAAGGCCTTAGAAAAGATATTCAAATGCTGTGATGTGTTTATACCTACAAAGATCAAAACTCTGCAAACCATGGTATTTCTTGCGACATTCTATGGAAGTGAAAGTTGGAGAAGCAGGATAGGAACAGTATTGATCATTTTGAACTTTGGTGTTGGACAAGACTCCTGAGACAGCCAAGAAAACAAAGAAATAGATCATCAAACAAATCAACTCAGAGTTCTCACTTGAAGCACAAATGACCAGGCTCAAATTGTCCTACTTCAGACACATTATGTGAAGACCTAGCTCTCTGGACATGGCTCTAATGCTAGGAAAGGTGGAAGGAAAGAGAAGAAGAGGACAACCAGCAGCAAGATGGGAAGAATCAGTTACAGTGGCGATTAGTGCATAGTTAGAAGAGCTGAAGGACCAAGTTATGGACAGATCACCATGGAGAAAATCTACGGTATCTATGCAGTTGCTAAGTTGACAATAACTTGATGAAACATCCATCAATCAATTATGTTTGGAAAAAGAGGTGGTCTGCTTAGCATGCCAACAAGCTATGCTTTTTAATATAATGTTCTTATTCACGCACCCCATATTTTTGGGAAGGGGAAAATGTAGAGAACTTGCTTTCTCACCTCTTAAGATCTTTGTCCCTGGTGGCCACAATCACTACAGAAGTCAACAATATACAGTACAATTCTATGGAATCAAAGCCTGAATACAGTTGTACTTTTAATCAATTTCTTCATTCTAGCATAATTAATTAGAGGTATGCATTGCTGATCACCAATTTTCCTAACTAATGTAAGCAGACAGTTATCAGATAGTTACCAAAAGTTGTCTGATAGCCCCTGAGTTCATGTTCATGTTATGATTCTTAGTATTTTATTCATCAATCATTCTTTGAACTTCTCCTGGTCTCTGGTACATCATTGCTTTAGTCCACCTGCATGCTGCTGCCTTTCCATGCAACTGTGCATTCAGATGGATTGTACTGTATATACTTCATTAGACTGAGTATTCATTATACAATTAAACTCATTAATTCATTATACAATTAATTAACTCATGATCACTAGAAAAGGTCATTTGCTAGACAAGGCTGAAAACTGATTACATTCTGTTCAAAACATGGTTCTCTCTAGTTCAGCTAGTCCTTTATTTCTGAATATCCAAAGTACCCTCCAATATTATTTCTCTGACTCTTTAGTGCAGTCTGAGCAACTTCAAAATGATGCCACTGTGAATTAACAAGGCACATCGATAATTCATATTTGAATTACCTTTTCTTTGAAATTGATTACTGTTTAAAATCACTGGGGACAAACCGAATGTTGTTGATCAGTGTATCTGAAAAGTAGCAGCAGTGGTGGCATATTCTCTTATTTTCATTGATATAAAACCAAATAGTCCCAAAAGGGAGCAGAAGAAAATTATCTATTTTCTACAACATTGTGCCCTGAATGGAATAGGAGATGTGTCTCTCCCTGAATGTTGAAATCTTATCTGCTCTTCAATTTGCATTTGAAAAACAGAGAAAGTCTTTATTTTTCCCAGTTTGTCATCAAGTTTTGCAATGAGTCAAGCATTGTTGTCTTTATTTTCCTAATGCATGGTTGAATTTGCAGTCTGCAGACTGCCAGAAATGGATAATTATTCTGAAATGAATCTCTTTGTATCCAAATTCTCTTTGGTGCAGCCCCTCTGAAACTGAAATGGCAAAGTTTTTTGTTTTTTTTGTTTTTTTGTCTGCCAGTCATCTTACCATCTACTAGATATACCATTAGACGGTGAACATGTCTCCTATTTTTAAAGGACACTTCTCTGTTTGAATATGTCCTCTATATGGAGGATCGTCCATTCCAGGTATGCTTGAACAATAAAAGGAAAGCAGCAGAAGTCTTGATGTTGCTCAGAAGCAATTAGTATGGTGACTACAGATTCAATGGCCTAGAACCAGTTTGGTCTAGTGGTTAAGGCTACAGGCTAGAAACCAGGAGATGGTGAGTTCTGCTTTAAGCATGAAAGCCAGCTAGGTGACTTTAGGCCAGTCACTCTCTCTCACCCCACAACGTCAGGCTCGGGCAACAAGCTGGTCAGTCAATTCCTGTCACAACCAACAGATCAACATTTGGTTGACCCGGGGGGGGGGGGGCAGGGAAGTAGCCCCTGCACCAATGGGAAAATGGTAGGAAGGGGAAAAAAAAAACAGTGGCCATGCAGATCTCCTCTTCATAATCGGTCTCCAAATGGTGAACTCCTGTTTAAATGCACTATTATTTCTCAATGTGCATCTATACATTCAAGTTTGTTCAGGCAGATTATGTTTGTTTCTTTGTGTATTTTGCCTTTAGAAAGTACCAATAATATAGGTTCTTTGGGGCCTTCCTTCTTCCCCCCGCCCTGCCCCATGTACTATCCTAATTGAGTCTACTCATTCATTCTTCTCAAGGCTAGTGAACATTCTGTCTCAACTCAGATAACTCTACAGTGTAACTAGAGGTCTCTTGGAGATACCTTGAATAGTGGATTCAATGGAGATGGTCATATTTTGATCATCCTTCTTATCCTTTCCTGCATTTTCCCTCTCTTCTGGATCATCAGTCTCTTCTGTTCAGAGCCTCAGAGTCTTGACTGATGATCAACTGTCTTTGCATCCATTTATTAATTTTAAAGCTAAGGTCGCTAATTTTCATTTGATGAACATTCATAGGATCTAGGGTTTTCTGGCAGGAGAGATTACAGCTTAACAGTTGCATGCTTTGGCTACTTCACCTTCAGATTACTGCAATAGCTTCCTGACCAATGTTCCTGATTCTTCTCATTTTCTCTGAAATAAATTGGATGGGGAGGAACCATGTCCAACTCAATCCTATCAAGACAGAGTGGCTGTGAGCATTTGGGCCACCCAGATCTGGAGATATTCCATTTTTGACCTTGGATGGGGTAGCACGTCCCCCTTCAAGGTTGGTGTTCCTGGACTCACAGCTCCTGCTTGAAGAGCAGGTGTCAGCTGTGGCCAGGAAGGCCTTTGCACAACTCCATCTGGGGCTCCAGTTGCACCCTTTCCTAGATTAGGGGCCCCCAATCAGTCACTCATGCCCTAGTCACCTTGCAGCTTGACTACTGCTGTGCTGTGCATGGGGCTGCCCTTGAAGACCACCCAGAAGCTTCAACTGGTCCAGAATGTGATGGCATGAGCAGTAATGAGGCATGCCCATGTAATACCTCTGATTTGTGAGCTGCACTGGTTGCCATTTTGCTCCCAGGTACAATTCAAGGTGCTGGTTGTTACCTATAAAGCTCTACATGGCATAGGGCTTGGCTACTTGAGGGACTGCCTGTCTTCCATAGCATCTGCCCAGCCAATTTGATCCTGCAGGACTGGCATGCTCCGGGTTCCTTTGATTAAACAATGCACTCCATTGGGACTCTGGAAGCACACCTTCTCTATAGCTGTGACAATGCAATAAAATCACTAATGGAAAAAGAAACCAACTGATTACATTGTTACATTACCTAATATATCCTAGATAACTTGTGGGACATTTAAGACTGAGTCATTTGTGGATTAAGAAAATCTGACCGTTTGTTCTTATATACAAGCTCACTTGGCGTGTAGGCAACCAAGAATCTGAATTTTTAAATTCAGAACCTGTTGTTTAGAATGGGATAAAAAACCATCCACCCCTGAAGGCACTGTGAGAGTAGACAAGCCTCAGAGGAGAAAGCTAGCATGTAAACCACACCTGTCATTTCATGGACATCAAAAGTAACTTGAAAAATAGTCAAGAACCTTGAACAAGTTGCTAGGAGACTTTCCCTTTTCACAATCTTCAGGGAGTCTTAGACCAGGAGATAAAGAACATATTACATCCTGAGTGTGAGGACATCAGAGATGATCTGAAGAGGACTCCAAATATGACAAACCCCAGTTGATTAGCTCCTTTTGTACCTTCCCAGCCTGAGGATGTAACCCATCCATTGTCTGATGACTCAAACCCATTAGCTGACTTTTCCATTATTTCTGCACAGACAGGCAGGAGTCTAGAATCCTTAGAATAAAGGGCAGAGCTAAAGGAGCTTGGCAGGGCCAAGTTTCTTAAGCCCTCAGTTGTCCATTTTATTCCAGCAGGTGCTGATAAATAAGGCTAGGTGACTCAATATTCAGGGGAAGCAGGTCTCCTGATCGCTTCTCCCTCTGTTTCATTGCTTCTGTTGGTCAATAAAATTACCTAGCATAAACTTAAAACCAAGACACATAGTAAGATGAGCATTAGGGAACCATACACCATCGTTTCTGACATCACTCAGGCCAGAGGTCTATATAATGTAGCTTGCACGGACTAGAAGTAGTTCTTCAGAATTCTAAATAGACATCATCTTGAACCATACTAAGAGATGGCCAGTACTAAAATGGGGGCTTTCTGCAGGCAAAGTATGTGCGTTATTCCATTAAATCCATCTCAGTATGAATGTATGGCTTACCTGAACCTACAAGAGCAGTCAGCTATGGAGTAGCTGACTCAAGATATTTTGTGCAGGGAGTGGGGGATGATATTTTTGCTACAAAGGCAGCTATTTTTCACTAAGTAGTGCTGAGTGATCTGTGACAATTTTATGATCTTGCTTGGGGCTTAGGGTCTTAAAAATGATATCCTTTTCTTTCAAGTCACATATTGGCCTCAAGCCATGGTTCATGGGTCATGCTGATAACACCAAATGATTTTATTCTGTCCCCATTAAATTCAATGCCAGGTTCTGGAATCTGTTAAAAAAAAAAAAAACTATTAACACTCATCTTATACAGTACAGCTAAATTTTTGTAGGAATAGCAGTCCCTCAGTGAGTTTATGAGGGAAAGGCAGAATCCTAAGCCATTTTAGGAACCTAAAGGCTGTATTGTAAAAGCTGTATGAACCTAATGAAATGAAGTGTTAAAACTGAGCAAGTGCAGTTGTCAACTGGAATCAGGCAGGTGTATTTCAGTAACATTATCAGTGGGACTGTTTGTACTCCCCAAACACATCTTTTGCACCCCAATTAGCTATCTGTTGGCAAAGGAAGAGGAGGCTGAAAGCTGAAGGAATAGCCCATTGCAAACCAAAGCTTTGAGAAAGAATTGATACCAATAGATTAAGAGCAAATCAAAATACAATTTAAGTTCTTGTGCACTGCATAACTAATCAAAGATATCAGGTATTATTACAACAATGCAATAGTGTGAATGTTCATGCAGCCAGTGAAAAAATTGCCCTTTTTGTACTTTCTTATGATACATGATCTTTTAAAATGGTGTGTATGGGCTTCCAGGTGAGGAAAAATGGCAAACTAGACATCTCTGGAAGAGCGGAGATGCCGCCACAATGATGACTGATGGAATGGTGGCAAGGTTGGTCCAACAGAACCCCTCCAGACAAGGAGAAAAGAGATTGCCCGCTTGAGCTCCGGATGACTACTTCTCACGAGGATACCGCAGGATAACGGTTATCCCTTGGGTCTGAGAACTGGGAGACGAAGGAAGCCATCAAGCTCTCAACTGTGGCAGAGCCTTTAAGGACACTGGGTTTGACCACCTCACTTTCTAATCACTTTTGGAGTTACAATTATCTTACATTTGAAAGAGGGCTTCCAAATGACAAATGTGAAAAATTACCTGATGTGTAAAACTTCATCCCAAAATAGAAGAAAAGCTAACTAGCAGTTTAAAGAACTTAAAGAATATAAAATAAATGGCAAAAAGTTAAATAAGAATTTAAGAAAGCTTTAAACAGATTAAGGGACCAGATAAATTTGGAATATTAGGACTTTTGCTAAGATCTTTAAAAAACTGAGTAAACAAAACAACACTTCCATAGGAACACAAATTGTTTAGTCTATCAGGAAAGAGATTATTGGCTGAAAGCTGAAAACAAAACAACTGTAACCTGAGACTTTGTGGACATAGAAGTGGGCCACGGGGGGGTAAAGTTCCAGGCAAGAAAAATGACAAAGATATGAGGTTTGAGACATTTCAAAGGATTTTTGAAGAATTGGGAGAGAAATTTGAGAGAAATCATTTCTGCACCTGTAAATGTATTTTTTGAAGAAAATTATAAAGAAGAACTGAATTCTAATAGCATCATTTAAATTCAACTGCAGACTTGTGATATGGACAGGTGCCCAGTATTAGGAATATGTTCACTGCCTCCTCAAAATCTGTTCTCTTGGTTTTTCTCTTTGATTTTCCCAATAGCCAACTCTTCTACCTCTAAATCCATTCATAATTCAATTATCCCTATTCATGCATTTCCTTGTCCAAAATATATCCTAATGTATGGCTATAATAAAGTTATACTCTGATCATGATTGCTAATTTAGATAGTACCTGAGCACAAGATAGCTAGAAAGGGATATCTTATTCCAATTTAGTGTGTCCAATTTGAGCCAACCTCCATAGCATGTCAGGCAGATGCTGGTTCTCTTTGGAAGCTGTATTTAATCTTTATACAGTTCCATCTGTTTCCTGAGGGTTTTCTCCCCTGCCAACCAACTTTCTAGCTCTTCTGTACAAAGAATTTACAACTTTATAAATCATATAATTTAAGGTTAAAGCCTGAATTCCTAAATGTTCTCTTTGAAGTTTTCCCCTGCATTGGTTCCAACAAATGCAAATACTTATTCACAACAAACCTTCAAATATTTCCCTGAATCCTGAAAATATGAAAGATGAATCTCAACTTTTTCTCAGGTTCCTGTGTTGATCTAATGCAGGAATGCACAACATTTTTTCAGTCGAAGATCACACTTTGGTGTGTGAAAAGTATGTGAGCTAGGAAAAAGATGTGGCTAAGACCAGGAATTGTGTTCCATGGAATGCAGTAGCATCTAGGCACCTTTGGCTTATCCCCCAAAAGCTAAACAGAGCTGGATATGATTAGTACTTGAATGGAAAACACAAAGAAAGTCTAATATTGTAGGCTGAGATAGAAAATATAAATAACATCCCAGAAGAGGGCAATCAAAAACCACCTTGGTATGGCTGCCAAGAAAACAACATGGAAATACAAACGTGATGACAACTTTTGGAGGAGCTTGGTGGGGTTGCATCCAAAACCTGAGGCTGCATATGAGCTCTTCAGCTTCAGTGTGTGTGGCATCTGCAGGGGGTGAGGGTAAAAAAAGGTCAAGATGGCGTATATGATTTCATGATCAACGTTGCTATCTTGATTTTTTTGACACACCCACACCACCCACAGATGACCATGATGGGCAACCTTGAGCTCATGCTTCAGAAATGCTTTCTTGAGGAGAGTTGTGTTAGAGATAGAGAAAGCAAAAAGGACAGATGCAACGAACATTTGAATTTTTTAAAACTGAAATTCTTTCTATTACATGTACGAATAAATCTGTGAATCTGTATAAGCTATCAGAAAATAAAAATATACATATAAACCAGTTGTGTTGGCCAAGTACAATACATATACCTATTCCTTGCATGAGACAACCCCAGGCAGAAACCACCTATGATGTAAATAAGGTTCCTGCTGGAAAAAAGGTGCTGCTAACTCAGCACTTTAATGCATATACAATAAACAAGAATTTGTCCTCAGACCTTTGAGAAGTGAGAATGCTATTGCAATGGAGCTTTAGTAAATCACTCAATGAACACCAAGAAAGAAACTTGGCTCGGTATTCATGGCCTTCATTCTCTATGTACTAATGCTCATATTAATACAGTATGGGAAGCAAACAAGATGAACTGCCAGTACAGGAAGGAAAATATGACTTAATAGAGATAAATAAGAACTGGTGAGGAACTGAAGGATACAGTTTGTTCGAATGGGACAAAAGCAGCACAAACAGAAGGAGAATCTGCATTGCATGGTAAAAACTCATGCACAGAACTCCAACTGAATGAACTTGGCAGTACTGTAGGGAATATCTGTGTTAAAATACATTGAAGAATTAATATAGGAAATACAGTTGCTGATAGCTATTATTTCCTGTCCAGTCAAAGGGAAGATATGGATTATGCTTTCCAGAATCAAACTGCAGATCTTTCAAACAGGTGTGAAGCAATAGCACGAGACCACAAATTCACCCCAAAAATTCCTGACTTATTTTGCTGACCCCTTCTCCTTCAGAGACTGGTTGAAGGAATAAGCTATTCTTGACTTCATATGGATCAATAAGGAAAACTTAGTTGAGGAAGCAGAAGTAACAGGAACACTGCAGAATACAACCGAGTAATAGTGGATTTCTTGATTTTAAGGGGAACTAAAGATATATAACTTGGACCTCAGGAAAGCAGCTTTTAATAAACTCAAGTTAATTATAAATATTTTTCTATGGCAGAAACGAGAAGCTCAGGATGAGTCAGAATTCCTAAAAACAGAATTGTAACCAATTCCAGTGACAAGAAGATTGAAGCAAGAGAAGTCAACATGGGTGGGTCAACAAGAAGACCTGAAAACAAAAAAAAATTGCACAGTTGGAGGTGGAGGTGGAGCCATTGAGAAAGAGTGCATACGCATAGTCTGGAATTATAGACATTGTCTAGGAAAGCTGAAATAAGGCTGAAGTTGACAAAAGATGCTAAGATTTCAACTACCCTGATGTCTGCTGGAGATTCAACTTTTATCCTGGACCTAATCCTTATCAACTGGGAAGAATTGACTGAAGAAGCAAATATGACTGGAACCTTAGGAGAAAGTGACTATGATATCCTTGAGTTCATGATACCAAGGAAAGGAGGAACAGAAAAAAAGCAGACTTGTACTGGATTTCAAAAGAGTGGATTTTGATGAACTTGGATGGTAGATCAATCTAATGACTTCAAATCCTATAGGAGAAAAATGTCCAGAAATGATTGGAAATCCTGTTAAATGCATTATTGAAGCCAAACAATTCATATTAGAAGGAAAAATGCAAGACATCTAAAGAGACCAATGTGGAAACAAAAAGCATCCTAAAACACTGAAAAGAAAAGAAAAATGTCTAGATAATAGAAGGGGGATTGTATAACCGAAGAAAGATACGGGGTAGTTGCCAGGAATCTAGGGACTGTGTCAGAAAGGCTAAAGTACAGAAAGTACTTCAGGAGAAATGCCAAAGCAACAACAACAACAACAAAATGAGTTATCAAATATGTTTTTAAAAAGGCAAACAGGTTGTAGGTCTGTTGCAAGGAGAAAGAGGTGAACTGATATGATAACAGAGAAGGCATTTTTTTTTAACTTATATTTTATACATGTCTTCTTCCAGAAGGCAAAGTCCTAGACATTCTACCAGTTGTGGAAGGAGGGAGTTACAGCTCAATATGGAAAAGAGAGGACAAATGAACACTTAGCAAACTTAAATTAATTCAGGGTGAGATGAACTACATTGTAGAGTACAGAAGGAATTAGCAAAGGTGATTACAGAACTCTAACTAATCTTTGAGAGCAAATGGAGAGCGGCTAAGGTCCCAGAAAACTGAAGGAGAGCAAATGTTACATCTGTCTTCAAAAAAGAGAAAAAGGCAGACCAAGGAAATTTCAGACCTGTCAACTTGACATTTATATTGGGTAAGGTTCTCAAACAGATTATTAAATAATATTTTGTGGGTACTTGCAGAGAAATGCAATAATTAACAAGAGCCAACATGAATTTATCATAGACAATAATACCAGATTAAATTTATCTCCTTTTTTACAGAGTTTCCAACTTAATAGTTGGGGAAATGCTGTAAAAGTAATGTACTTTGACCTCAACAAAGCATCTGACAAAATCTTGCAGGATACCCTTATTAATGAAATGATAAAATATGGGAAACAACAGATGGATTCATAATTGACTGAATGACTACAGCTAGAAAATATTCATAAATGGCCCCTGAGGTGGAAAAATCTTCCCACACCTCACATCAGTTTGGAGAGTAATATAGAATTGAGTGTCACAGAGCTCTACCTTGGGCCCTCTGATGTTCATTATTTTTATTTACAACCTGGATGAAGCAGTTGAAGGATGATTATCGAATTTGCAGATAACACAAAGCTAGGAGGAGTGGCTAAATACTTAGAAGAGAAACTAAACATTCAAAAAGATCTAGACAGATTTGAACAGTGAGCCAAAATGAATTTAACAGAGAGAATGTAAAATTCTGTTTTTTCCTCTGGGGAGGAAAAAAATGAAGAAACAGAGGATGGGGGAAACCTGACTTGGTGATCAAATAATACTAGATCAGAGTACTCTACTACTACATGAGCCAACAGTGTGATATAAAACTGCTAAAAGGCAAACATTATTTTGGGGTATATTGACAGGAGCATAGCATTCAGATTATGGGCAATATTTGTCTCTGTCGTTAGATTTGGGCACCACAGACTATAGAGGACATTGACAAACTGAAGTGAATTCAAAGGATGCCCACTAAGATGGTGAGAAGACTGAAAACCAAGTTCTATGAGAAACTGATATGTTTAGCCTGCAGAAGAGAATACTGAAGGACAATATGACAGTAGTCCTCTGATATCCAAATGATAAAAATAACATATATTGATTTCAGCAAATCATTTCATATCAGAGGACTACTGACATCTGATTAATATGAAAACAGTGACAGGATAAGTTAGTATGTAGCTGGCTTAAAAACCATATACAAAGAGTGTTCATCCACAGTTCTCATGCAAGTGGAGGGAAGTACAGAGTAAGGTGCCAAAAGTTCAGTTCTGATCTTGTAATATTCAACATTTTTATTAATGATTTGAAAGAAGAAGTAGAGGAAAGTTTTACCAATTTTTCTGAAAATAAAACATTGCATGGATAGCTGACACTTTAGAAGAAAGAACTAAAATTCAAAAAGTTCCTGGTAGAATGGAGTAATAGGCTGAGAATCACAGAATGAAATGCAATTATACTTAGGAAACAAAAATCAGATACACAAATGTAAAATGTGGATATATCTGGATTGGCTACAGTACTTGTGAAACTACTAGAAGTTGCTTACAAAACCAAATATACAGTAAGTCACCAATATGATGTGACATGATCACTAAATAGGTAAATGCAATTTTATGCTGCATGAACAAAAGTAAAGTTTCTAAAACACAGAAAGTAATCATACCACTTATTCTGCATTTGTCAGAATCCATCTCAAGTACCTTTTCCACTCCCACAAAAAGCATTTTAAGGAACCGGAGTTGTTTAAGCCTCAGAACAGAAGACTCAGAGAGGATATAATAACAACTTTCAAGTAATCAAAAGGATGTTTCACAGAAAAAGTCCAAGATCTGTTCTATATTATCCCAACTGCCAGAACATGGTATAATGGATTTAAGTCACAGGATGGCAGATTCCAGCTGAATGTTAGGAAACATTTCCTAATAGTTCAACAGTGGAACTAATTACTTAGAGAGGGTGTGGTGTCCCCTTCATTGGATGTGTTCAAGTAGAGCCTAGAGAGCCATTTGACAGGAATGTTTTAATTTATATGGAACAGGAAATGGCTCTTTTCAGCATTATTATTCCAACACTCACACCTTCTGGTCCACATTTCATTTTTTAAAAATCTCAAATTCTTTCCATCTTATTTAATGGAAAAATATGCGAATGTTGATACAGTCATATCAAAATAATTATTTATCTCTACTTATAGCTTAGGTTAATTAAAAATGTGTTATTTTTTACCTTTACGTATGCATCTTTCAGCATAAGATTGATGTGGGGACTTTATGGTTGCTATGGAAACTGTAATTGGCAAATGAAGGATCTTTATTTATTTATTTTAAGAATGGTTGGCAAGAGGACACTGGGAAATTTGGGACCAGCCCTGATGCAATTTTGGCATCCAAAGGATTACTTGTAAGTTATACATGCTTTCATGATATCTGATAGAAAAAAACTAGGGTAAGGGGCTTTTTCAGGACTTTAAATAAGGCCTTGGAAAATATATTCAATTGCCATAATATATTTATACCTACAAAGATACCTAAAAAGAACTGTGCAAGCCATGGTATTCCCTGTGATACTCTATGGAAGCAAAAATTGGACTTTGAAGAAGCAGGATAGGAACAGTATTGATGCTTTTGAACTTTGGTGCTAGGGAAGACTCCTAATCATGGACATCCAAGAAAACAAATCAATGGATCATCAAAAAATCAACCCAGAGTTCTCACGAGAGCCACAACTGACCAGGCTCAGGTTATCCTACTTCAGACACATTATGCAAAGACCTAGCTCTTTAGGGAAGTCTCTGATGCTGGGAAAGGTAGAAGGAAAGAGAAGAAGAAGACAACCAGCAGCAAGGTGGATGGAGTCAGTTATAATGGGGATGAATGGACCCTTGGAAGAACTGAAAGACCAGGTTAGGGATAGATCATTATGGAGAAATCTATCTATGTGGTCACTAAGAGTTGACAGTGACTTGATAGCACATAATCAATCAAAAGAATAGGTATTTGGATAACTTAACCAAAGTATTACAGCACATAGAATGGTGCATTTGGATTAAGCTCTCTTGCACCCAACTTATTGCAGTCATAAGAATCATCCTAGCAGCCAGCTTAAAACCTGTGTTGAAAAAGCCAGGGGCACCCACATGTAAAAAAAAGGGACAGAGTATCAACTGCAATCATGACTGCCATCTTGTCTTTTTTTACCCACTTGGAAGCTCCTGGAAAAAATAAAAGGGAGCAACAGTGACCATAAATCTTAAAGAAGAAACTTTGAAAATCTAATGAGGGAAGGTAGTATGCGGTTAAAAAAAATGCATTTTTTCCCCCCAAAATGAAAGAGCTTTGAAAGTTTATATTCCTAGTAAGGCCTAAGCAGATAGAGATAATTAACTCATACTATCCAACTATTTTTTGGTAGTCAAGAAATTTAAAGAGGAAAGATAATTCCACTCCCATTACTCTTCCCTCCTTCTCCTCCAGTGCCTTTCTTTTTTCCCTTGTTCTGAAAAAGAATAAACATTGGACTCAACCTATTGAGTACATATAGTTACCAACACTATCATGTATGCATTATTTAAATCACTAATTGATTGATTGATAGCATTTTTCACCCCACTGTTTATCTTAAAAAGTTCTCTTACCTTAGCCCAATGTTTCTGAACCTGGCTGGCTGGGAAATTCTGGGAGTTGAAGTCCACACATGTTAAAGTTGCCAAGGTTGAGAAACAATGCCTTAGCCTGAAGCCAAGGCCTGTCTCTCAGTCTAAAAGACATACTACATAGCAAAAGAGGTTGAGAGGAGCAGGAAAAGAAAAAGATCTCAGTTATCACTTCTTCAGCTTGCAGTTCTCATAACATCCAGCTCCAATGGTATAGTTTAGGCAGCTGCTGGCTGATAGTTGGGGAAACCCATCCCAGCTGAAAAATCAGGAGTTTAGTAGCACCTTTTCAGACTAACAAACATTATTAAAAGGCGTAAGTTTTCATGAACTACAGTATACTTAATCAGATTAATCAATTTAGGCTGAAAAAGTGCTACTAGGCTCCTCCTGATTTTTAGCTACCATTGACTAATACAACTCTCTCCTGCAATGTTGACCCAGCTGGATATTCAGCAGAGGTGATGAAACAGTCATGTTTCCTTTCTGCCTCTCAGCTCAGCAGAATGGCATATATGTGCATGCATGAGAGAGGTGGTGACAATGATATTAATGATTATTCATGTATTTATAAGGATGGAGGATCTTAAGGAGGGGTGAATTTAGTACAACAAACTCCTTTTTAATCAGTCATAAGGATTTCAGCACTGTCCACATGATAGACATCAATCATAAAGATTACCTTAAAGCACCAACTTTCTTAAGGGAATGATTGCACTGTACTGGGTTCTCTGCATTATTCTGATAAGTTGCCAGGTGGACCTTGTTTTCTTGCTCTCTATTATCTCACAGTACCACCATTCTTGATGGACCTAGATGGTACTGCAGCCACTAACTCAGTAAAAGTCAAATGGCATGAGGGCCATCTGAACCTATTAAGCAGTTAATACTAGCTCGGCTGCTAGTCTGAGCAACTCAGTAATTTAGTACAGATTGAGCTGTTCTCAGAAAGGCTTAGCTTTTCTTCTTGCCTCCAGAATATCAATCCAATCAGTACTTTAGACAATCTTGGTGAGAATGCAAATTACCCTGTTGATAGATTCATGCCTGTTCACCATAAATTAGTTCCAGGCTGGCTTCTTTATGAATTGACTTAAATGTCACATTAAAGGCATCATCAAATAATGTTTCATTTGATCACATGGCATATATGTTCTACACAGCCATTGTTCTAGCATGTTACATATAGTTGTGTGATAAACTTCTCAGTTTTTTGCATCTGTGTTTTCCTCCCTATGGGATAATGCACATGTTGCTTTCAGATGAAAGGAGATGCATGCAATTTGAGCCGTCACTGTTTCTCAGTGCACTCATTTTTAATATATAAATGCAATTTATTGATTAGGCATAATTTAACTAAAATCCATATAATGGATTATAGGAGCTGTCTTTACCAAAGAGTGTCCCTTCATGCCATTGGCCACTGGTACTGTATGCAGTCATGACTTCTGTAACTATCTTTTATTCTCTGGTACTTTAGTAATATTGAGTAGGCTCAATCCATCCTCAACAGAGCATGACAAAAGACAATGATGCTTAATAGCACACTATTGAACAGTTACTTTACAAATATTTTTAGAAGCTACTTTTTACTGCAATTGTAAAAGAAACTTATAAAATCATAATAATGGACTAATTTGAAGTCTTGCTATGTCAATATATAAGCATTTAAGAATTGAATGTACTACCAGTTATGCTTGCAGAGTTATAAATAGTAAGAGTACAGGAAAACCAGAGGGATGAGGAAAGATCTACTAAATTAAAAAACTCAGAAATCCAACATTCTGTTCCCCAAAGTGTGTGATCTCATTTTTTTCAGGTAAGAAGAAGCCACTGCTCTCTTTAGACACTGCACACCTGCTGACTGCCAAGTCTGAATGCAGATGTGAAATTTGTGGACTTGTAGAGGAAAATTTAGGATAGGGAAGGGCATCCTATGGCTGTATATGGCTTTCAAAGTTCTTTTTGATGGCTCTGGACCTCTATCCAATTATAGACTGAATATTGACCTCATGATTAAGTAAAACAGACAGTGCAATGTTTCCATTTTAAAGCAGGAAACGCACACAGAAAATACATTTAATGCAGCAGCTTCCCCCATAATTAAGGAAATGAAAAATCATAGCCCTCTCCACAAATGCAGCATAATCCTGCCTATTTTGCATCATTTGCCACTGTAGCCCTGGTTACCCATAAAATGTCTGTTGAAGCTCCTAGCCACCAAATCATTGTCTTTCCTTGTTTTATAAGCTATAAAATTCCAACTTCAACTGCCTTATGAAAAGCATTCATGCTTCCTTAACACTTTCTTCTAGCCCTCTCCAGTGCCCCAAATGCTTTCCCCTTCCCTTAAAAGCAGAGGTACACTAATCTCAAAAGCTAACGCTTTTTTTCAAGTGTTACAAAAGTTGGATTTAATGTGATAGAAAAATTAAATGAAATCAAATTTAAAGTTGTTTTGGTCCAACCTACTACTTTTTGGAATGTGGCCCTTGGCATGCCATTGAAAAATGATGTTACACCCATCCATCAGCCCAGATATTATTGTATATAATGTACCAAAATCTGCCTTGCAATGTTTCAATGCAATCTTCTTTTTGCCTTATTCTCAGGGCTTTTTAGAATTTATTTGTGTCTTTTTTCAGCTTATTTTATTACTGGAGGTGGTTTAAATTGTTTTTCCATTACTCCCTGGCTTCCTAGTCTGACAAAGCTGTATTGGAGGAGTTCCTTCCAGCATGATATGATGTCCTCCCATCAAACTTAATGGAAACATGGGAAGCCAAGGAAGCTTCAGATTGCTGGACAGATGTCTGCACAATGAAACATGGGACATGCACACATCCTTTGGTCACCTCATCACTAAACAAGAACATGAATGCCATTGTCTACTCATAAGAATTTCATTGAAATTCTTCTCTCCTTTGAAAGAATTTTAAAAAGCAAGTTCTCTTTCATCAAATTGAACTGACAGAAAAAAGCAGGTGTCCAAGTATAGAATTATAACCCTCTTAAGCCAACAGTCATCCCCACATATTTACAGATGCACATTCCATGTTAATTATGCCTGCTATGAATTTCTTTCTGATAGGTTTGGTGTATCCTGGTCTGGTGTATCTGTATATACTCTTTCCAGATTGTTGAATACATCTCTGTTAATAGTATGGGCTATATTTATGTGCTTTAATGAAGAATAATAAATGATGCATTTTAGTGTGTGTGTATGATTATTATTAATGAAGAAATATTGATATCTGCATGAATTATTATTATTACTATTCATAATCCTATTTGGTCATTCCCACTGAGGACATATCAGACAAAAGCAGTTTTCAGTGCTAAATATGAGGAGGGACATACGATTGGAAAGCAGCACTGTTGGTTTCTCCTGCTGTCTCTATCTGTGGACACCGAAGGACAAATAGGATACAGTATTAGTTTGGGAAGTAGTAGTGAGCCTTTATGGACTGTGGGATGGCAGATTTGTCTACTGAAAAGTCCATCAAGCAGGTGAGTCCTCAGACTTTTAAGTGTGAAACACATTTTTAAAGTTCTGTTGCTTTGAAATTGTTACTGCTCTGGAAACTCTAAATTCTGAACAGAGCTTCTTCTCTTAACAAGAAAGGAATTATAATAATATAGTGCCAGCTGCCAGATGGATCACACTTGCTCAAAAGCTGCATTAGGGAGGATTTGTGCAGGCAGCATCTGGCAACTTGCAGCTGTGAAATCACCTCTGAAGAAGGGCAAAGGGAAAATTGTTTTCCTTGCACAAGCATTTCCTGAATCAGTGTCAGTATATCTGGATGATCTAGTAAATATCCATTGTTCTGAGGACTGGCTGACTATTAGATGCTATTAAACAGCCATTGCAGACAGCAGTGGCCGAGAAATAGAGAATAGGAGCCGGGTGATGGATGTTAGATCTTGTCAGGCTCTTGGGCAGCTGCCTAAACTGAAAGTGATTTTTTTTCTAAGCCTGGTTCTCACAGAGTTCTCTTTAGCAAGATTTATTGAGATGGATGGGATGTGTTATACTTTCAGTTTAGAACACGTATATCCCTGTATATTTGAGCAAAGACTTTCTGATTCTTTTCCTCACAGCCTTCCAATGAACTGGTGAGAAAGTCTCTTCACTGGCATAAGGAAGTTTGCAACTGGTTGTTTACATAAGGGTCTTTTGGATGTCTATCATTCTGGGAGCCAACTCTTACAAACCTGGTTGAACTACATGGTTTGGCCTGTGCTTTCTTGACTAGGCTGTTGCTCTCAACCATGGTGCAAGAGATGGTCCTATTGTGAGAGCTAACAAAATTAAATTGCCAGTCCATCTTGTCCTTTGTGTTAAACAGCCCATCTTGCAGACCAGATTTGTTTACTAGGTTTATGAAAAGCATTTGAAAAGCATTTGAAAAGCATTCCTCCTCGAAGCATCAAAGCAGCTGTATCATCTGATTTGGTATGGCTGTTTTCTCTGGCTGTTTATGCTTGTATATGCGAGCTCTAGTACTTGTGTAAAAGTAGGCGTTTTACCTTTCTGTACCAGCTACAGCCCCTGTTTTATTGGGCTAGTGCGATTTAATTAATTACATTTAATTTACTTCACAATTTTCAAAGGAGGTAGATTAATTATTCTATTTCTATTCCATGTCACTTTAACATATTCCATTCATAATTCTGTTTTAACTACTTTCTACCTACTTTTTATTTTAAAAGTACAAAAATATGTATCTGAATACCATTTAATATCAAGAGTTGTTTTCCTCTAAACATTTTTTTTTTTTAGTAAGAATTGCATAGGAATTTTCAGGAAAACCAAAAATTGATGGATAACTCTAATAGTCTGATTAAAGGTATTGAACCTAGAAGTGCAATAAAAAGCTTCTGCTCAATAAACTTTACCCAATAAAAACATAAGATTTTTATTTTTCAGAAATCATTTTCTGTGTGACAAATACTACTGGAACTCTGGTATTTATTGTGTTCATCCTGTAAGATTTGATACAATCAGCACACTATACCAGTATACGCAGAAACTTGTCATTTGTTGAGACAGACGGTTAATATTACTCAATATGACAGTTCCTATGCAATTCTTGAATTGTTTATATTTTCTGAAAAAAAGCTGAGTTAAAAAATCCACGAGTAACCTATTTCTAAATCAGATTCATGCTATCTTAAACAGCTTTATTCTCTATTGTCAGAGCAAAGTGGGAATCTACCATGGACTATTGACAGTTTTCAGAAATCAAGGAATAGAATAATGTCTTATCAATATTTCAGTGATTATCACCCAATGTGACAAAGAGTCCATAAACAGAGACAGACAACAGAGTCAAGGAGGTTCACAGAAGCTGGACCAAGTCTAGGATACCAGAGAAGGGCAGTTCTTCCCTCTTCGAATGCAAGGAGGCTGGCGAGAGAGCCATACGACACTAGACAATGGTGGCTTGTGTGCTGATGTCTCAAAGGCAGTGAACCAGGAGAACCTTCCTATGGACAAGACAAATCCCACTGTGCTATCTGCTATGTCCCCTCTAAGAAGCATCTCAGCAAAATCTTCACACTGACAAGATAACCTTGTTTTAAGCTGTCTGCTGCATTAATGAAGCTGGAAAGCCATTGCATGAGAACTAGTTCTCAAGTGGTCACTAAACCACTAAAACCAAAGACACATTAAAAACTGTCCCTCCCACCAAAGAGAGTGGCTTCTAATCAGTTACACCATGTGGACAGGAAAAAGAAGTGCACAAATTTGAATCTTGCTTTCGCTATAAACAGGCTTTACATTTAATACACTGCAGTCAATGGAATTCTTTTGCGGTGACTTTATCAACTTTTCCACAATAAATCTTATCAGAACTTTCACATTCTTGGAAGTCTACTCTTACAGTTTCTTGCCTAGCAGGTTGAAAGAAGCCTGGAAGTTCAGAAGAATAAACTTCCACTGGGTGTTGTAAGTAGTCCAAAATGAAATCTGGCAGTAGATGTGAAAAACCTTCCACAGACAATACAGTTTTCTATTTACCTACCTACTATACCAAGTGCAAGGTGAAGTTAAAGCAGGCAGCTTAGTTTGTTTGTAGGTTTCCATTCCCTTTCTCCAAAGAACTCTGTGCTTTCTTGATTCTTATAACTGTATGGCATGGAAGCACTGACTAATAGCTGCAATCAGTTCATTCAATTTAAAGTCTTTCCTTTTGACTATTTCCACTTCTTTATAACTGACTTTAGGAAACACAAAAGTGTATTTTTTTCTTCTCTGGTTTTTTCCCCCTTTCTTTCTTTAATTCCTAACAATTGCTATGTTGGTGTATGCAGAAAAATAATTTGAAAATAAGCTCCCACACTCTCATTCTTCAGATGCTCTCCTTGACCACAAATTTAGCTGACATCACAGCCTTTGGTTTTTTTTTTAATTAAAAGCATATCTGCCACTTTAAAATAATAGTTAAAGAAGAAGAAGAATCTAACATTATGAAATGAAATGCCTCCCGTGACATGAACTAATTATGGTGCCCTTTTCATGTAACGTATTGCCCTGTCATGAAATTCCTCAGTAAAATTCTCTGAAAGGCATCAAATGCCACACAGGCTGACCAAACCAAGCTGTGAAATGACTAACACTTTTGGCTGTTATCAGCTATCCTCTCTCTAAAGAAGTGGCCTTTTAGCTGCAACTTGGTGACACATCAAAGAGAGCAGCAGACCCACTTTACCTATCTAGGACTTGCAACATTTTTTAAAACTGCACCAGTAGAACTTTCTTTAGTGTTTTATTAAAATCACTGTGAATATGGATTCTGCTGACTCTTTTTAACTACAAGATTTAAAGAAAGTACAATGTGTAGATGAGATAATGTAATAAACAACAGAAGTTCCATGGAGAATCTATTAAAAATTGAAAGCTTTTCTTTAGGAAACAGTACTGGTTTAAAGACTTTAGAGACGCAAGGCAACATTGTTTGAAGACCCCCTCTAACCATAGCCCTAGAGTAACATTGCAAATGGATTTCTGCAAAAATGAGAAGGAAGAGGAAGATAGTTTTTTCTTTAGAAGAAACAGTCCTTTGTACTGACAAAATTATCTGGAATGCAGTAGCACCATTCAGCTTAGGACCATTACCTGTTGGCTAATGCAGAGCTGGCCTGCTCCAAAACCCCATTGACCTGACACAAGCATGAGGTGGTCTCTTAGGGGCAGAATGTCAGAGATAGGCAGCTGTAGTGTCTTTGCTTTTGCACTGTCAGATCACTCACCCATAGCCTGCTTCTATCTGCTCTCCTACTTGGGGGTCAACCAATCTTTCTGAAGCCTAATATAGTTGTACCTGCTGTAGCCCCTTAAATTGACTCTGCTAGAAAGTACCTCTTCAGTCTAGGTGTTACATATTTTCTGATATTATCTACAATTATCATGTACAATTACAAACCATATTGTCCATTTTAGGATATTTTCTGCATAAATGTTGTACTGAAATCTGCATTCCAATTTCTTGAACATTTTATTCCTATGTGAAAGAGAAATTCCTTTTTTTCCCTACCCCATTCTCAAAAAGCTTCAGAATTTCTTTCATATTTCTCTTGATGGTGTTTCTGAGCTTGCTCTGTTGTTGGAGTCAGCAGAGAGAGCTATTGATCATGTTGGTTTATGCTGTACAGCTTTTATCACCCTAAAACTTCCCTGGTTGCCCATATTTCACTCCGAAAAGAAACAATTGGAAGAGTTTCCTTCTGATGTCTTCTTGTAGTATTTCACTGAGAGATTATTACCTAATGAAATATGAACATACAATTACCTCATAACTGAATTTTACTAATTTGGAATGTGAATGGAGAGGTAGTGTGGAATATAGAATAATTTCCAGAACAGAATACTTCTAAACATCTGAAGGAGATGAATGGGATCATGCTTATCTGATCTGCATCCCTTCAGTATAATGACTGCACGTGTCCCACTAGTTCGGCACAATTCACAGAAGTATATTTCTGAATGAGGACCTCCGAATTTACAGTTGCTCATGCAGGGATTCTCACAGAGGCTATAATGAATTAGTAGAAATTAAATGCATATCTATCTCAGTTCCTGCTCTTGGGACATTCATATGAATATTAAGCTGGATTTTGTTTCCGATTTGTAGAATTCTTTGCTCCCATTGAAGAAAGGTGAGGGTAAACTGCTTGGAGATTATTAATGATAAGTGTTTTAAATAAATGGACAAACAAATAAGAAAGAGGCTGCACTGATTCAACAATTCAGTGAATTCTGGGAGCTTCATGGAGAAGGTGAGAATAAAGATCACTAAGAGCATTTTCAGCCCAAACTCCCATTCTCTGGATTCTTTTAGAGAGAAGCAGTTTTATGATATTCTAGGGGTGCATTTCTCCAGGGACTGGACCAAGAAGGGAAGAAGGCAAGGGGAGAAGACAAAGACACAGAGAGAATTGATAGCAGAGAGAAAAAATCCAATTCTAATAACCCGTATTATTTCTAATCATCAAACCCATACAAGATAATTTCATTTCTTTCTGTTTTCCCCAAAAAGTCCAAAAAAGGTTTCCAGTTAGCATTAAAATTACACAATGCCTTATCTCAAATCCAAGCCGTCAGTTTCACCATCTCAGCCAGCTCCATCAGCATTTGTAACTTATCCTCAGGTTCAGGAGAAAGGGCCATTTTTAGCTTTGTCCATGCTGATTTATGGAGTCAACTGTCCAATGCATTCTCCAGTGCCACTCACTGTGGTCCCTAATAACTTCCCCTGAAGGGAAGGACACCATCAAATTGGAAAAAGTTTCTCCAAACTTGCTACCAGTCAGACGAGAAACATCATTACAAATGGAATGAAATACAGTAAAACAATATCTGTAGATAACATTTTTTTGACAAAATGAGAGTTCAACACAAGCCTATTATATATTCATTGTAAGTCTCACTTTGGGGCCTTGCAAAATAAATGTATTTCAGTTAAAAAGAGATGAGGGAAGCTTTCCTTTTTATGTCATGATGATAAGAAATGTTAAATCCTATACCCAGCCATGTGAAAAAAATCATTGTCAGTTTTTGATAATGACTATGGCTCAAAGAAGATTTTTTTTCCTAAGTGTTCAATCCACAGCTTCTTTTCAAGAATTGCCTGAATACCTGAGAACAGGCAAATAGCAAATTTGATGGCTTTCTTATCTTTAGCAAAGGGTCCTTCTCATTAGTTCTTTCCTGTACTGCCTTCACATCTCGCTGCCTGTCTAAATCTAAACTTTTGAGTATCTTATTGTCTCCCTGTTTCAGAATACACAGGACATAGAGAAGGATCTCATTATCTGCAGTCTTAGCTCACATTTTAAAAAGGCACAGAAATCTCCCCTGCTCCCTGCCTCCATTTTCACCAAAAAACCTTAAATGAAATGAAAAGAACAAAGCAAGGGAAGACCATATTTAAAATCCTGAATTTCTGGCACTGGTTGTAATAGTGCATTTTCAAGAGAGTAATGACTTTCCAAATTATTCCCATGTGTGCATAACTCTGAAAATGACTGGAATGGATCATTCATGCACCCAACTTGCAGTATAAACAATGAGCTGGTAACTGGTAGCATGGCATCAATTTAAAATGGGGGAAGGGGAGACTTAACAAGTGGCCTTAAGGATGTTCTATAACTATCAACAATCAGTAATGATGGATGCTGGGAGTTGTAGTTCAGCAACATCTGAAGGTCCCAATTTAAAGTATATTATGAGGTTGATTTTTTAAATTGAACACATTTCCTTTGCCAAGAGAGCTGTGCCCATGGCCAGCTTGGTGCATTGGGAATACAGTTTGACAGCATTTATGTTTACTTTAGAACAGCATTTTCCAAACTTGGCAACTTTAAGATGCGTGGACTTTGTCTCCTAGAATTCCCCAGCCATGCTGGGGAAGTCTACACATCTTAAAGTTACCAAGTTTGAAAAACATTGGTTTGGAATCTAAGAAATAACCTTACATCAGATCACCCAGCATTATCCTAGCACAGTCTATTTGATGGTCAGTAGCTTCCAGAACCAAGGACAGAACATTATATTCGTTGCGCTGCAGTGCACAGTCCTCTCTAGCTTGAATCTGTTGACACACCCTGAAATATTAGCTATCCTCATTCCACTTTGAAAAACTGTTTTGTTAGGCAATTATTGTTTCCTTTTTATTCTTCCCCATTAGGACTTTCTTCCTCCTAATTAAATAATGTCTTTAAATAATTAATTTACTAATCAAAAAGTAAAAATATAATATTGTATATATTGTATACAATATAATAATTGTAATTATTATATAATTGTATAATTATATAATATTATATTATATAATGAGAATATATAATAATATATTCTCATTAACTTCTACCTCATCTTTTGTCTGCAGTGACGGAACCGGAGTCCTTCTTCATGCTGCAGTATTGAAAGCATTTCTTCAATCACCATTTTCCTCCACCTCTCTTGCAAAGAGATGTTAGTCTTTTAATATTATAGTATTGTATTAGCAATCCTAGCTTTTAGTTATCTTTTATAATTAAACTCTTACAAATTTCAGTATTATTATTGAAAGAAGTGTAGTTTTTCCTGAATTTATTTTATGCTGGCCTAGGAGCAAAACAAAGAACTGATTGATTGATTGATTGATTGATTGAAGTATTCTACTATTATTTTTCCAGCTTTGCTCAAAGACCATAATGATTTTGGAATCCCAGACCAAGAAGCCTGTATATGTCGCTCAAGGCAAGTGATAAATTGGAAATGGAAGGCTTTTGTGTTTTCAGACAGCATCACACCTCCCACTAACAAATGCATTCAGTCTACAGATTCCACATTAGAATGACTTTGAACTGTAGGCTATCTGGCTGTAAAATCTACCATAATTCTTTTGAACATTTCTGTTTTTTCCCCATTTCATGACTGTTGCAGCATTGTGCTGAGGATGACATCTAGAGGACTTGAACACTGTTTTGTGTCATTTTGGTTTGCCCTAAGAAAGGTTTTTCAGTTTGTCATGGCCCAAATTTCTCCACAACAGCTATATGTTGTTTTTAATTGATCCAGCTTGAGTCTAAAATCCTGAACTATATGTACCAAACTTTCCCAAATAGCCACTAGAAAGTAGTAAATAGTAGTCAGTGGGAACTGTAACTGATGCTGGTTACCAAGTGTATTTTCTATTTTTTTAAAATCATATTTAAGTGAGGTCAGGCTCACAGACAGATATGCAAAGTATTTTTATTTTTATATCAGGATTAGGAAACCATTTCCCTTCCTTTCTAATGTATTAGGAAGTTGGAAGCAGTTGCATTGGGTTAAGTTTTCTTTTTAAGTCTGGATAAAAAAAAATCCATAAATATAAATCAGCTCCAAGAGTATGAGCAGTAATATTGGACTTCTTTCTTTGTTCTTAAATGAAAATGTGTTGCAGTCCCATAATCAAAAGTACTTCAAAGATTCTTTTTTTAGGCACTCAATGAAGAATTACCGTGCAAATAACTATACCTGTCTAATATATTTTGTGGAGGAAGAAAGTCCTGATGGGGAAGAATAAAAAGGAAACAATAATTGCCTAACAAAACAGTTTTTCAAAGTGGAATGAGGATAGCTAATATTTCAGGGTGTGTCATCAGATTCAAGCTAGAGAAGACTGTGCACCGCAGCACAACGAATGTGGATCAAATATCGTGGCCAAAGCACTAATGACAGAACTAGAGATGAATGTAAGACTTTCAAAACTCAGTTAGCCTCTTGATGCCATTACTAACTAAATGCCTTAAAATACACAAAGACTAATTTTTTCCCCTAAGGATTCACTCAGATTTAAATATGTGCATAAAAGACCAAAGGAAGTCAACTGGAATGTGATTTTATTGGGACCAATCTATCCATGCCTATATCTGGATGCTACCCAGGTCTTCTAAAATTGTACCAGAAGGATTTTATCTTCTTTCCTCCCAGCTCCCATTGGCTCAGAGGTCTGTTGCTTCTTGCATTTGAGACAAAAGCAAAACACTTTTGCAAAACGTTATTTTTTGCAGTTCAGAATTAATACATCTGCACGACTGTAATATAATCTTGCTGATGAGGGCAAGCAATTCAGCAATATAACACTAATGTTGTAGAAGCTGCACTAGCTTCCAGTAGGTTTCCAAGTATAATTCAAACTGCTATTTTTGACCTATAAAGCCCTACAGGATGAGGTCAGGGCACCCACAGGACCATTTCCTTCAAAGTTTACTCTGGGGGGTGTGGCCATTCTGTTCAAGAGGGCGTGTTCTGGGTTCTTTCAGTTTGGGAGATGAAAGGGCCAGAGGCCAGGAAGCAATATTCTTCTACTTGATGCCTCAACCCTCTGGAATATGCTCCCCCCTGAGATTTGGCTATTCCTCTCTCTTGGACCACGTATTTTCCAACAAGTTTTGGAGACAACATGTTTGCTCTGCTTCCAATCTGTTCAGCAGTGGGCTATTTTCCATTGCACTGATTAGTTTTTTGAGTTGTTGTGATGTCTATGTTGTTGTTGTTGTTTACATTTTTAATGGTTTGTTCTGCAAACCAAATAGAGATGTGCAATTGTGGCAGGATAGACATACTGTAAATACATACATACATACATACAATCTAGAAAGGGGATTCCTGCAGCCCCACATCCTTGATAATCTAACTAAATAAGATGCTAATCATACAACTGGCGGTTGTATAATAGCCTTAAAAAAAAAAAAACCAAATAAGTATCTAAAGCTCTCTCTCTCCATCTGATCTGAATTCAAATTTTGTGTGCTGGTGTGAAGAGAGGGTAGGAGAATGTTAACCTCAAGAATGAGATTACTGTGCTGCTGTTCCTGTTAGCTCCAATAAGCTTTTTTACAAAAGCAAATTTCAGGCATGTGAGTAATATAATGGGAAAGGTTTAAAGCCCCCCCCCTCCCCCGCTTACCATACCTGTCCTGGGTCCTAATCCAGATTTGATTCTTGTTCCTAGGTTGAAATTTGCTATTGCAAAACCAATCAATCAATGCAACTGTCATTGCCACCTTGTCTGATCTGGTTTATGTACTTGTGTCAGACATAAGTACAAAAGGCCAATGTTTGTGTCATAACATTGTGGTTGATTTTACATCATGGTGGTCTTTCCTAGATGCTTATGGTCACCCATATAGTGGTTCATGCTGACCTAATACACTGATGATTGTACTTAGTTATAGTCAAATACAAAACAGTGAGAGATATTGGGGCGCTCACGCCATATCCATTCTTATTGTTTCTGTGTATGATTGTCTTGAGGTCTTGAATGAGAGAACCTAGACTGGCTTTGATGTTCAACCCAGCTAAAGCAGGAATGGGGAGGGCAGTGCTCTGAAGATACTGGAAGTGGGGCTTGAGTGTATGCTTAGTCCTCCCCCAACAAAGTTCAGCCCTCATTTCTGCCTACAACTCAAGTGTTGCTCCTATATAGTTAAGCAGATGTCTATATCCTCTTTACTTATCTCTTTCATTTATTTAAAACATTTCTACACCACTTCATGTAAAAGGAAATCTCAGAGCACAATGACATTTAATTTCAGTTGCAATTTAATGAACATTCGACTAGAGTTCATACATTTACTTCCCATGTATTGAATATTATCCCTTCTCTCATAGAACTTCTGTCATTAATTTTGTTATTTTACATTTGGCCACTGCACCTCCTAAGGCAAAGTTTTAGCAGTTGGAATGGAGCATTGTATGTTCAGTTAGCTGGCTGATTGGTTTATTTCTAAACTGGCCAATAATCAAAGTTCTCTGGGTAGTTTACCAAATTACTGAGATCATTAAAAATGATTAAAATAATAAAATACCATCCCAGATGGTAGGACCCTCTGGAGCATTTTTCAGCTAGAACTACACAGGGCTGCTTCAGCCTTTCTACTTTCCTTTGTGGGTGGAAGGGAAAAGCTACAGCCACGGCTGCTTTCCCAATAACTGAGATTTAACCTTCATTAACAAGGTCTGTTTTTCTTTTTGGCTAAAACATGTTTACATTGCCCAATATGACACATCTATACTTAATATCAGTTTATTTGAGGGAAACCAACTGCATCTAATTAAATGAACTTCAGGAAAAATTAGTAGAGCGCAATGTATGATCAGGAAATAGATTCACTTCCCAAACAGCAATTTTATTAAAGCATGCAGATTTGGGCACCCTAAAATAAATGGACTTCTAACCAATGAGAGGAGTTTACTTGTGATTTTTGTAGAGTCAATTGCTATTTTAGCAAAGTAAAAATTAAAAGCACAGATGCTGTAATTAGCCTATTTAATTATCATACTTGTGGATATATAATAGATTAAAGTCTTAAGCCAGTAGAATTTTTTAAAACATGGCTGAATTTCAGCTGTGCTGACTTCTCTTTATCTTTGTTTATGTTAAAGTTTAAACCTTTTTGTAAACGATTTAATGTATTTAATGCTTATTTCAAAACATTTTAGAGATCTTTCTTAGGGTGGAATGTTGATAAAAATGTTTTTAGAAGTAGGGAAGTAATTAATTGGGGGTACAAGGATAAGTTCTCTCCCTCCCAAATATTATTCTAAACACCTACCTTTATTTTTGGTATTAGTTCCTGTGGCCATGGAAAACAGTTCATAACCATCTTTCCTGTAGCTTCCCTTTATGTACCTGAACACAACTACTGTGTCTCTCCCAAGTCGTCTTTTCTTGAAACTGAACATCCCAGGTTTCTTCACCCTTTCCTCACATGGCATGTCTTCAAGTCTCTGTACCATCTTTCTCATTTTTCTCTGAACCTATTCTAATTTGTCAGAATCTGTTTGGAAATGTGACACTCTGAATCATATACAATATTCCACTTGTGGATCTTGCTAGTACAGAATAGAAGAGAATAAAAACTTTCTGTTTCTTTGATAAAATGCTTCTTCTGATATAGCCCAGAACTGCTTGAGCCCTTCTACAATATGTCTCATACTGCTGTCTCATGTCCAGCTTATTGTCAGGTCTCAAGTCCTTCTCTGATGTAGCACTTCCAAGATGTAAATCAACTAGGGGTTAAATCAGTCTCAGTAGGATATAGGAGAAGCAGCTTCTTCAGCATCCAAATCTGAAAATAGCTGCTTGGTCAAGACCGATAAGTAGAGATGAAATCTATACTGCTAAACATTTCATTCCCAGTAACTTCTCATTACATTTTTCAGTACTAAAGTACACAGACAAATTGCTCAATCCAGTCAATTTAAGAAATATGCCCACTATAATACGGTTTGTTAAATGTTTTAAGACCATGAAAGACTAAACAATTTTAATGAAGAATATGCATGCCTGTTTATTTTTAAAATATGTAAATGTAGTATTGAAATAAAACATGCTTTAATAATAGCCTTTCTTCTACAACTATTAATGATTATGAACTTGCATATGACCAACATATTTCATCAATGTCTGGAGTGCGATTTGTTAAAGAATGTTTTAGAAGCGCTATAGTATTCACTGTTTTGATATTTGGTTTTAGTTTAATGAAAAACCACTTCTCATAAAGATGTGTTGAAGGAATAGTTATTAGGAGCATCAATGCTTTTAAAGGTGCTCATAGAACATCTTCAAGAAGGTTGGGGAACAGGTGTGCTTCATGGAACATAGTTTAAGAAACCCTGTTCTACAATATCTATTCTACAAAAAGGTATAAACAATGGCTGCTTTCACAAGTGTCAAGGCGTGTACCATTATGCTTTTCCCCTTTAAATCCCCCAGTTAATTTTCTTAGTCATACCTACCCTGGCCTTGGCAAAAGTTTTATGCCCAGATACAAGTTCCATTCTCTATGATCAACTTTTTAAAAACAGCCTAGCTACTGCCTCATAAAACTGTTCTGTCTTAAAAGCAGCCCTGATTTCAGATCACACATACATTCACCCCTTCCAATTCCAAAGTTATTTTACCCAGCGCTCAGTATAATCTTTATCTTCCCTGATGGGCATGAAGTGAGGGACCATCACTCAAAATTTATGGAAATGCGGCTTGAGGTGATCACTCTTTCCACCCATTGTTTTTCAGGGTCGAAGTTATCTACAGAAGCAGTTTATTACTACTAGCTATTTTAGCTGCCTATTATTGCTGTCTAGAGCCATTGCCTCAATATTGTTTATCACTATCTTGGTTTTGTTGGACAACAAGTTTTATTATCTTAATTAGATGATACAACCTAGAAAGCTTCTTCCAGTAAAGCAGGAAACATGCTTCATGGTTGAATGATGTATTAGTTCCTTGATCTGCCTGACTTTCTGGTATTTCCACATACTAAAAAAGATATCTCTACAATAAATATAAAAGCGCAGTGGTGTGTATAAATGTACAACTAAATAACATATTCTGAGGATGTCTGCTAGTGGAGGAGGACAGAGGGCTGAAACATCCAAAAACTGAAAAGATTAAACAATAATATGTATGGTTCTTGATATAAATACACATCTGTACATGTGGTTAAAACAGCCTCTATTCTTTTACATTACTAATTTTGTAGCTCTTTATTTAAAAATTAAAAGAGATTTATGCTATACTTCTAAAAACAAAAAGGAGGTACATTCTTATAGTTTTGCACCACTAATCACACCTCAAGGAGAAGAAAGTAAGAATATATAGGCAGATTGGCAGAGTATAAATGGGGATGATGATGATGATGATGATGATGACGACGACTTTACATACTACACTAAGATGTAATATGGTTTGCTTGGATTTGGCTTGGTGTGTTATCTGAACACATCAATTATGACTTAGTACAGAGTTGGAGAACATCTTTCCACCAGAAGATGCACTTTTGACTTTGCTTTCATTTTTGGTTTCAAGCACCACAAGAGGACATGGTGGTGATTCAGTGATGTACTAACAGTGGGCAGGACTAGAATTTGTGGCTGCTTTTCTTAATTTTTAATAGGTTTCCTTTTTATACACCTATTATACTGCTTAACACATCTTTTAAAGGAAGAATTGGTCTTCCCAATTCAAGAAAGATGCTGAGGAACTGGAAAAAGTGCAGAGAAGTGCAACAAAAATAGTGAGGGGCTTGGAGCCTAAATTAATGGTTAAAAGAACAGGGTATGTTTAGCCTAAAATAGAAAAAGCTGAGAGAAAATATGATAGCAACCTTCAAATACCTGAAGAGCTATCACAGTGAAGAGGGTATGACTTTTTTCTCCATAGTTCCCGAGGATAGGACAAGTAGGGAAAGTTTTACAGAGAATATCCAAACTTGACTAAGGAGAAATTTCCTGACCATGTGAGCTTTTAAGCAAGCCTGTCTCATGGATTCTCCATCAGTGAGGTTTTCAAGCAAATATTACGTAGCAATTTGTCTGGGATGTTATGAGGATTCCTGCTCTGGAAAGGGGGTTAGACTAGACAACTCTATGAGTCTAGGATTTTAAAAAACATAGCCCCAAATCAACATTTTGCATTAAATGTTAATGGGTTCTAGGAGGTAGCAAAATCGGAACAAGGGGTGTTTGACCCATTAGGCCATGGGATGCCACCCTGGCTTAGTATGATACATGAACCCATGCAGTGTGACTTAGTGTGATATGTGCCCTAGACCATTATGATTTGTTAAACTATGAGTACATCAATCCTGGCTGTACATTATGGGGGCATTGTGCTTTTCCTCCCTGATTCAGCCTAAAATAAGGAGTAAGCCTCTTGAGCTCAATGAGACACATTCTCAGGTAAATGTATAGAGGACAGCAGCCTGCTCAGTAGGGATGCAATGACCCAGGTATGCTTGGAGAAGGGAGTACTGTTGAGAAGCCATTTTGACCTTTGGTAGTAACAGTAATGATATTGCACCCTGTTTTCTTTTCATGAGACCAAATTAATATTGGGTGCATTTTGCCCAGACTCCCAAACCTTTGATATGGCAATACTTTGGAACCTGCAGCTTGGGGTCCTGATTCTTGGAAATGATAGCCCCAAAGCACTGCATTGCAACCAACTCCTACAACGTTCAGCTGAATTCTCTCCATCCTGTCACTGAAATGTTTTAGCATGAAATAATGTCTTTCATTCCTTTCGATTATAAATTCCGCGCAGGGTACTTTCATCACAACCCAAGAGAAAGCAGATGTGTTTATACTGTCTCCATGGAGACACAAAGCAAAGGCAGTATTTCACATTTGGATTCCTTCTCTTCCAAAAGAGGGTGAGAGAGATGGTGGAAATACTGTTGGTTTTCTTTTTTACAATGAAACCAGACAGCATTCTTCAGAGATTTGTCATCTGTGTTTCTTTTAAGTGAGGATATTTTGTGCAAACTTAATTGTGGGGCCAGATGAATTGGTCTTTATCTGGTCCATGTCAGGGTTTCACAGATTCAGTCAGATGTCTCTACCATCCAATCTCCATGTCAGACTGCATTAAAAAAACAAAACACCAGCATGAATATTTCTTCTTTCATATCCAGCTTCCTATAGCATACACTTTTTTAGGCTACTTTCTCTAATCAGCATGGTATAGATAATGTTCCCTATGATGTGAATTTCTAAATAATTTCTCTAGCACCAACTTATCCTTATTTATTTGTATGCTTTTATAGCTTTCTGATAATCAAGGCCTCTTACAACAATAAATAAATAAATAAATAAATAAATAAATAAATAAATAAGAAAATGTGTACCAGATAGCATTAATACCATTAAAAGCCATTCTCCCTTCAGACCTTATAATAAATAAATTATTAATAGGAATCTTGGCAGAAAAGATGTGTCTTGACTAACTTCCAAAATAGCGGGAGAGTGGGGGCTGGGGCACTTTCTGAAGAGTGCCCTTTGCAGCCTGGGAACCACACAACTGAAGGGTCCTCCTTGCATACCAGACAACGAACCTTCTGCCAAGTGAGAGTATCTTCACCAGGACCTCTCCTTCTGTTCTAAGTAGCCAGACAGATTCTTAGTGGGAGAGACCGCACTGCAGATATCCAAGCCCTAAGTTGTTTTGCATATTTTCTCTGTCACTTTGCCAGATTTTGTACTGTATTGGCCATTTTCCAAAAGGTGCTGCCCTATTTGCTCTTTGAGGCTGCCTCCTGGTTCTGACTTGCTCCTTCTGACTTGACCTTCAGTCCCAATTCATTATTTGGTCCTCATTATTGACTTGCACCCTGTTTCTTGCAGCAGGCTATGGGGACCATAACTCTTACTAGAGGTCTGATCTGATTTCCTGCAGAGGGATTTTTTAAATTAGGTCAAGGGCCAAATAAAAGTATCACAAAGGCTACATTAACCCATGAATTATGGAAAGGAACACCAGTTTTACATATCATAAAAATCCATGGCTTATTTAACTGAGATTTATTGAATAATTCACCATTGGCTGGATTCATACACTGCACAAAATTAAAGCCAGAACAGTCACTTTTACTTTAGCTTATTATGTAAATAAAGCCATAATCTTACTCCACTATCCTGGGATGTGTTATATGTGTTACTCTCTGTTTTCATAGAGAACATGGCTAGTTTTGAAAGGCAAGCAAAGAACCATGGAAGTGTTAACGTCAAACTGAAAAATGTGCAAAATTGTTGGTGCCATGATTGTTTTGATTTGGATTTGTCCTTGTGTTGAAGACAAGCAGGTTTCCAATCTGGATAAAATATATCTTATAGTGTTCAAGCTGTATCCTACTGAAAAGACGTATCAAGACATATGTTTGGAATAGGATCATCTGAGTTACAAGCAACTTCTGATCTCCATAAATAAAGAAGATGAATCAGCACTAAAGAATAACTACTGTGAAAAGAATCTCAACCTTGAGTAAGCCTAAATTATATCCATGATTGCCTATGTAATCTATCTTGAATTAGATATACGATATACTCTAGTTATACAAATGACTGGGACACATAAAACACTGGAATCACAATCTGAGTGTCAACTTCAACACAACAATAAACCACTATAAGATAATAATGAAGCTTTTCAGTGATGAAAGTCTGTTGAACAGGTGGCAATGTGGGATAGTCAGCTGTTGTGCGAGGCAGGAATTGCTATAAATCAAGCATAACCAGATTGTCTGAGTACAGATTACAGATGACCCATAGTTAAGAATGGAGTCTATCATAGCAAAATTTGAGTTAAATACACAATGGTTCAAGTTCATTACACAATACTACTTAGACAGTATTATTGTCAGGTTCAGCCCAAAGAACTCCCCGAGACAGCGCAGATACAGTTCTGTTGCGTTTATTAGCTTCCACCTCAAGACAGAATCTCTCCAGACAGAATCTAACTTCCCAAGCCAGCAAGCCACAACACCGTGAATTCCTTAGGGTGGTGCCAGTCTCATCTTCCTAAACTTCCCATGCTCCTGTTGAGGGCTAAGGGAATGCTTATCTCCTCGAGCGCGGCCTTCATCCAACCATTCCTTCACAATTATACAATAATACTGTTCCAGCTTACATACAAATTCAACTTAAGGACAGACCTTGGGAATGGAACTTGTTCTAAAACTGTGGACTACCTGTAGGGTAGTAGGGTGGATGGGGTAGAGGTCTTCTTTTACTTCAAACCCTTCATGTAAATGCAGAATTGGATCCAGACCATTACATTTATACTCGGTGTTCATTCATGCTGTACAAAAGAAGATGTTTTATTTTTTTTTTAATTTGTATGGCAACTAGGCACACTTTGAGAGCACAAAGTTAGGACCTGTTTATGGCTTTTTCCTGAGTGTACATTGGAATTGCAAACTCAAGTGTACTGCTGGAACAGACCTGAGATGGCCCTAGATCTGTATTTGATCTGTACTTTGCTTTAATCAATTATTTATCCTGAACACTAATTCTGTTTTTCCCTGGCATCAAGTCTGTGTCTTGATATTTTGTTCAGACAATTGACTGGAATTTTGTCTCCATGTTATTTGTCCATCACCACCCACCCTACCTTAAACTTAGGAACTATGGCAAGAATAAATTGAATGCTTTGCAATTTATATAAAATAGCTTATCTTTTTAGGCTTCGTGCATACTCCAAGAAAAGCTAGGGAGCTTAGTTTGAAGTTCACCTTTTTGTTCTGGTGCTGTTCCTAATCAGAGTGAGAATGAAGGGCTCTCACACAAAGAGAAGGCTGTGATTTGGAACATCTTTCTATCATCTCGTAGTAATTTTCCATCAAGTTTTCAATTGATCTCCCACTGCTTTTTCATACTAGCTTCAAATTGTTGCACTAAAGGGGATTGGTATGTGATTTTATTTCCTAAAGCTTTCCTGCAATCTTGCACTGCCTCCCCCCACCCCCACCCCCACTTTTTTATTTTTTTGTAAAGAGAAAAGAGAGTACTTGCTTCAATCTTGGTATGGAGAAAAACAGTCTTAGAAGCTTGTCTATTATCTGCTCTTTGTGGCATATAATCCCAGTCATAATAAGAGGACACCAAAAGTTAGCTATCTATATGCTTTGAAGGCTCTAATCTGTGGACTGTGGAGATATCAAAACCCAGAACTAGATTGCTGTGTCCTCAGAGGCCCTGAGATTTGGTTGCTGCTGGTTAATGCCAGGTCTGCCTGTAATAAATCTCTCCTCAGCCTTAGCATGGATTAGAGGCAGACCTGGCCTGTATTACCAAGACCTGCAGAGATGGAAAGGAGGGCATATCCCTCTCAGAAGTGTACCTCAGCCATGAGACCAGGGCAGGGGAGGTAAAGTGGCTATTGTCATGTGGGAAGCTCCACAGGCAATCAGAGGCACTGCTCCACAGTTAAATGGACGTGAGGCCTTGTTTGTGAAGTTGAGCTGTAGGGACAAGTTGGGACTGCTGCTGTTGTTCTGTTCCCCCTACTGCTGCAGAGCAGGATCCCTGCATGAGTTTACTAGAACTTACAGATTTCTCTAGGTTACTAGTGCTGGGAACTTTAACCTGCCTTCTGTAGGGCAGAGATGAGAGGTGGCTTGTGATTCATGGCCTTGACAAACAAGGTTTGTCTGAGGTCATCAGGGGCCCAACTCATGTAGGATGCCATACTTTAGATCTGTTTTCTATCTTGGAGCAGAAGTGACATGATCTTAACATCTGACCTTTGTCATGGTCAAATCTCTCTCTGATTGCCATGAAATTGACCATTGTTACCAATTTCCATAAGGAGGATGGCTGTATTAGATAAGTCCAGACACCTAATGGTTCCTGTGATTTCCAGGGGTGCTTGGGATTTTTCTCAAGGACATGTTATATAGTCCTGCTGGAGCTTTAGTCACATCTGGAATATGGAGATGGGTTTAACATTGAACGAGATTCTGCTTGCATGAGATTCTCCTTCTTTGCTGATTCAGAGACATTCTTTGGTTTACTAAATAGCTTCAGGAGACAAAGCAACAGAGGAGATGCCTGAAGTGTTGTTGATTGAAAATGAGGAGTGAATCTAACTAAACATGGGGGAGAGCTCAGGTTTGAGCCTACACCATGGTGATAAGTGTCGATAACAATGATCTTTCTCCACTCTTATCACCCCCTCAGAAGCTCAGTCAGTGGCCCTATTTAAAATGACCTGGACTCTTTGGGAGAAGAATGTGCTAGAAGAGCATTTTCTAAGGTGCTGTGAGGAGTGCAAGAATGTTTAGAGAATAAAATTGTTCACATTCACTCTGAACTGGATGCTAGCTGGGCAGATCCTAGTGAGGAGCTGGAAGTCACATCTTGCAAGGTTACCTTGGGCTGAGTTTGAGCCTGTTGGTCTGAGGAAATGGACTGAGTTCTCTGCGACACCAGCTCTCCCTCCTCTTATTCAACATGGACAAGGTTATCCATCAGGACAGGTATCATCAGTATGTAGATAATACTCAGTTGTGTATCTTGACTCCAGATGTGATTGAGGTACTGGCCTAATGTCTGCAGGCTGTGAGAGTTTTGATGAAGACAAATAGGCTTTGAGTCAACCTTCATGATGTGGAGTGGCTCTGGGCATGGAAGCCTTCTGATTTTAGAGATATTCCATCTTTAGTTCTAGACAGGGTTGTGTGTTTCCATGTACTACTGGTTCATAATTTGGGAATCTTCCTGGATTCCTGCAAGAGGCAACTGTAGCTAGGACGACTTTTATAGAGATCCATCTTGTGCACCAATTACAGTTTTTCCTGGATTGGGGAGGTTTACTCTCTGTCATTCATGCCTTGGCCATTTGGATTACTTTAATATATTCTACATGGGGCTGCCCTTGAAGACAGGGCAAGCCTGGAAATTGTAGCTGGCTTAGCGATTCAAAGCAGCTCATGAAGTTATGGGCGTTCGTTAATCTGCCTATGTAACATTTCTGCCACAAGAGGTGCATTGATTGCCAGTATGCTTCTGTGAGTAATTCAAGGTTGGTTGTCTTCTTTAAAGCCATTTATGACTTAGGACCTGGATATCTGTGGGTCTTCTTTCTCCCTGTGGTCTCTTCCCAGCCTTTGAGATGTGGAAGAGGAGTCTCCCTCCAGGTCTTAGCCTTTAAGGAATGTCATTTGCAGAAGTCTTTGGGTGAGGCCTTCTCAGTTGCTGTCCCTTTTTTTGGAACAGCATTTCCCACACTTGACTGTTCAGTGCCTGAGACAGACTGAAATCATTGAGGCCAGTATGCCAATGGAAACTGACTTCCTAAACCAAACAGCAAACAATGACCCCCCCAGTTGAGACTAATCATTACAGGATTGTACTTGGAAAGCTCCTATACATAGCCAGAGCGACAAGGCTTGCAGCCACCTGAATCCTTTCTAGAGCATTCAGTACACCAAACAAAGGGCTTGATTTGGAATTGAGGTTGGCAGGCACCTCTAAGCCAGAGGACACCTAGCACTCAGGCTTCTAGCCAGTGTCAACCCCTAACTCATAAGTTAAATAAATGTTGACTGGGCAGAAGACAGAAGTCCATAAGTGGGCAGCTTTTCCCCTATGAAGGTGGAGCTATCAGTTGAACCAAGAGCAATCAGTATGTTGTTGCCCTATCAGCCAATGAGGCAGATTATGTATCTGCAGCAAGAGAGCCAAGAGTCTGTGTGTCAATATTGTTGGAAAATATGTGGTTTCAACCAAGCCTGTCTCACACGAGCACAAAGAGAGGGGTGGCTTCGCTGCGGCCCAGCTTTGCTGCTTTGTGTGGGAGGGGCTTGGAGCCAACCTTTTTTCCTATTTCCTTCATTTTCCCTCTCTTCTCCTCATGGCTCTCCACGAGGTAGAAATGAATCCTCTCTCCTCCTCGTGGGTTTTGTATTAACATTTCACAACCCCAACATAGGGTTACGGGCCCAGCGTATCAGCCCAGGAGGTTTCTTTGGTCTTACAGCCAAGAAATTGTTTGCACATTTTAAAAAAGGCTCAGTTCAGATTTTTTTCTCTCTCCTTTTAACAATGGAGAGGGAGGAGGGGCTTCTCCCCATCCCAAAGTTGAATGAAGACAATTTTTCAGCTTGGCTATACAGACTAAGGCTATGACTGGACTTTCGGGACAGCCTAGATTGTTTAGATTCCCCTCAGCCACAACCAGGGGATTCTGAGGAAGCCAAGAGATTATGAAAACAGAAGAACAAAAGGGCCATGATTTTAATTTCTAGTTCACTACCTGATCACAGGCTGGCAGAAATAAAAGATCTTCCCACTGCCAAAGAAATGATTGAGAACCTGAGGACATTATATTTAGAAAATGATGATCAGAAGATTATTTCGTTACTGAGGGAACTGATTGCATCTAGTTTTTTAGAAGATGAGGATATTAACGAGCATTTATTGAGAATGCAGTCTATCTTTGAAAGGCTGAGCACAATTCAAAATCTCATGAATGAAAGACTGAAAATGGTTTTTCTATTAATCTCATTACCTGACAAATATTACCCTTTCATAGCAGTGCAGAATTTACAAGGGATGAATTTGTCTCAATTAGAAGTGAAGTGAGGAGACAGAAAAATTGTTCATATTTCCATAAAAAGTCAACAAAAGACATGGGTTACCTGGCAGAAAAAGGGAAACATGAGCAGAAGCCATTGATTGCTCATCAGCACAACAATAAACCCATTGTTTGTCATTCCTGCAACAAGCCAGGGCACATAGCTAGATATTGTAAAAGCAGAGACAAAAAGGATTTTTCAAAAGGAAGGCATTCCAAAGAAAAACTAGCTCTGGATACAGTTTTCAGAGCAGAAAATGCTCTTGGACCTAATTCTAATGAAGCCAAAAGTCAATGGATCTTAGATTCAGGTGCAAGACAACATCTTTGTGGGAATAGAGATAACTTTAGTGAACTGAATAAAGAGCCACAAGGGAACATTGCTCTTGCTGATGGGAATTCCATCTCAATAAGAGGAAAAGGCAAAATACCGTTGAGATGTTTTAATGGAGAAAAATACAAAGACCTCATACTGACAGATGCATATTATGTACCACGATTGACAACCAATTTGCTGAGTGTGCGATCATTAAAGAGAAAAGGTTTCAATGTAATGTTTAAAGCCAATAGAACATGTGAAGTAACCAGTGGTAGGCAGATTTATGTTACGGGCTTTGAGAAAAATGGAGTGTACCAGGTGAACTGTGAACAGCCACCACCAGATGTCAGCCTCACCTGCCAACAGCAGCAGAGAAAGGAGGACATCAGCACCACCATATGGCACAAGCGGTTTGCACACAGGGACTTTGATGCAATTTTTAGAATGAAGAAGGAAAATATGGTAAGAGACCTTGAACTAAGCAATTGCGAAAAATACCAGTCAAAGTGTGTAGTGTGCATCAGAGGAAAGGCAACAAGGCCTGCCATACCCAAACATAGGGAAAGGCGTGCAACAAAACCACTTGAACTTATCCACACTGATTTATCTGGACCTCTTCAAATGTCAGCAGGTGAAAACAAATACATAATATGTTTTATGGATGATTTTTCCAGATATTGTGTAACCTACCTGATGAAGGAAAAGTCCCAAACTGGGGATATGCTGAAGACATATCTTGCTATGGTAAGGAATAAATTCAACCAGACCCCTCAAGCCCTTCAAAGCAACAGAGGCGGTGAGTTCATTTCTAACACCATCAGACATACCTAACACAACTAGGCATAGAGCACAGATTAACCACTCCTTACACGCCAGAGAGTAATGGAGTCACAGAATGAAAGAACAGATCATTGATGGACATGGTAAGGTATATGGGCGAAAACCAAGTGTCAAACATTTAAGAGTGTTTGGATCTAAGGCCTATGCCCACGTACCAAAAGAAAGGAGATCCAAACTAGACCCTAGAGCTGAAGAAGGGGTCATGATTGGCTACGCTCCAGGAAGCAAGGGATACAGAATCCTGAACCCAAAGGCAGGAAGAGTAAGCGTATGCAGAGTAGTATACTTTGATGAGAGGGAGAGAGGCTGCTGCACTCAGGTGGATAATGACTGCGGAGAAACCAGCAGCAGCAGTTACCAGCCTGAGATGTTCAGCCTGACACCAGAAGACACAACCACACCAACCCAGAGGGAGATGGAAGTCCAAGAAGAGACTCCACCAGAGACAGATGATGAGGCCGAGGATGCAGAAGAGGGTGAACCACCAGTCGTCGCTCCTGAACCTGCTCTGGGACGCTCATCACGACCCAACAAAGGAGTTCTAGCTGACAGACTTACCTACCTAACAAGGTTGTTGCTACCAAGCGAACCCACATCGTGGAATGAGGGGCTGCAAATACCAGCAGATGAGGCAAGTAAATGGAAAAGGGCAGCACAGGAGGAGCTAGATGCTCTGTACAAAAACAAAACATGGACTTTAACTAAACTACCAAAAGGCAAGAAGGCCATAGGTTGTAAGTGGGTGTTCAAGGCAAAACAAGACGAGAATGGCGAAGTACAAAGGTACAAGGCCAGATTGGTAGCAAAGGCTACTCACAGAAATATGGACAGGACTATGATGAATGTTTTGCTCCTGTTGTGAAACACACCACAATTAGAATGCTTCTAAGTCTAGCAGCATCCAGGAACATGGACGTCGAACATTAGATGTTAAAGCTGCATTTTTACATGGGGAAATAGAAGAAAAACTTTACATGACACAGCCTCCAGGCTTCACTAATCCCAATACCAAGCATCTCGTTTGCAAGCTTCAGAAGGGGATTTATGGCCTGAAGCAGGCGGCCAGAGCGTGGAACAAGAAGTTAAACCACATACTTCTTGACCAGGGTTTCATTCAAGGAAAAGCTGATCCCTGCCTATACACAAGACACAGAAATGGGAGGGATGTGTATATACTTTGTTATGTGGATGATTTAATGATTTGCCACAATAACAAGAGGGACTTTAATGATATTGTTTCTCAACTAAATAGAGAAGTAGAAATGAAGCATCTGGGCAATGCCAGCTACTACTTAGGAATACAGATTGAGAGAGAAGAAGATGGGAGATTTCTTCTAAGTCAGAACCAAAAGATTCTAGAACTGTTGGAAAGCTTAGGATTGCAAAATGCCAATCCTGCGCCTACACCGATGGAGACAGCTTTCCACAAGCAACAAGAACCCAGCGATCTCCTACCAGAGAACAATGAATATAGAAGTGCCATAGGAAAACTCTTGTATCTAGCCACCACCACTAGACCAGACATTGCAGCTGCAGTGGGCATTCTATGCAGAAAGACAAGCATGCCCACACAGAGAGACTGGACTGGTGTCAAGAGGTGGGAAGGTACCTAAAGGGGACCATGCACCTAAAACTAAAACTGCCAGCCACTGAGAATCCCAGACTAGTGGGATTCACAGATGCAGATGGGGCAGAAAACATTGCTGACCGTAAGTCCACTAGTGGCTATGTATTTTTCTATGGGGGTGGAACAGTGAGCTGGAGAAGTCACAAGCAAAGCACAAAAGCACAGTGCTCTGCTGAAGCAGAGTATGTGGCAGCAACAGATGCATGTAATGAGACTGCGTGGCTTAGATTATTGCTTGCAGACATGGGCATAGACGAACCAACCCCTATACAAATCTTTGAAGACAATCAGAGTTACATCAGACTTTCACAGTCAGAGAAAGTAGGTGGGAGAACTAAGCACACTGATGTAAAGTATCATGTGGTGAGAGAGTTGCAACAACAAGGGTTAATCCAACTAGACTACTGCCCCACAGGAAACATGACAGCAGACATCTTCACGAAGCTGTTGTCGAGAACAAATTATCAGAAACTAAGAGAAAAACTAAATATTGTGGGACACAGAGACATGCAAGGTTGAAAAGAAGGGGTGTTGGAAAATATGGGGTTTCAACCAAGCTTGTCTCACACGAGTATAAAGGGAGGGCCTTTATGCGGCCTAGCTTTGCTGCTTTGTGTGGGAGGGGCTTGGAGCCCACCTTTTTTCCTGCTTCCCTCATTTTCCTTCTCTTCTCATGGCTCTCCATGAGGTAGGAATGAATCCTCCTCGTGGTTTTTGAATTAACATTTCAGAACCCCCCAAAATATAAACTATTAATGGACTTCAGGATACATAACCCAAAATCAACCATGATATTTAAGTACAATCAGGGATGTATTCAGCTTTCCTGAATGGAATAGCCCATACGTAGAAAGTATCTCTGTGATACTCAAGAAAAGGGAGTAACTGAACTTAAATATTGCCCATCATAAGAAAGCCTTTGCCCAGAGATCAAAACAGAACAATTTGGGAGTTGTGAATCAGAATGTGAGCCAGTGAGAAGGAGTATTGGAAATTTAACTTCAATTGCACTAAGTTTCAACACCTCACAATGTACTGGCTACCGGGTAGTGAGGTATAGTTCCCTCTTTATCTCTTACTCTGCCTCCTCTTTGTCTATGAGATTACTAATCTCACAGTGTTCCCCTTCCCGCCTTTGTTTTTTTCAAGCACAATTGCTTTCTTGACTCTTACCTGAAAATATGTAGTTAGCTGGGAACTAGGGTATAGCCTATTCCCAATGTACACCCTACATTAAAGCTGTAATTGGTAATATTAAAGCTGAGAATTGCCTGGCATTCTCAGAGCTCATCTATTATCTAGTTTAGGTTTAGTATTGATTGGCTGAAGGTGTTCCATGGGTATTCAATACTATGCTAAATACATTTGGGATCTGTGAATGATGTGGATAAAGTGGATAAGTGCATTAGGAATTATTTGCCTTCGGAATGGGTGGTCAGTGCATAGTGAACTCAGTATATGACACTGTGCTCAGTGGTACCTGGATCTAAATGCTTACCTTGTAGGTGTGTTGCAATCTGTCACTCTGATCAAAGAGCCTCTAAATACACTAGCAGTCCCCAAAAAACATTTCTCTCCAACTGTTGCAATGTAAACACACCTCTCCAATTTTCTAGTAACTAAACCTGACCATGGTTTTCAGTGTCCAGTTTACAAATAGATTGGAGCTATGCATGTGTTCTCCTCCTCCTCCTCCTCCTCCTCCTCAGCAGACCAGTGGCACCTTAGTCACATAACAGGCACGCAGCTTATTTTGAAAGACTGAACTGAACTTCCATTTATGGATAGTCTCATGATCCCCATGAGTTGAATATTAATACTTTTGGTACTGAAAGAGCTTTTTGAAATTATTTCACTTCTATTCCAAATAAGCAAACAACGGAATTCACTTACAGTAGAAAGAGTCATGCTTGGCTAGGACTTTATAACACAGGCTTAAGCTATGTCTCCTGCCAGCAATGCAGCATTTTGGACATTAAACTCTTAGCTGAAGTGCTACCTCTGCATATTTGCATGTCCGCACATTTAATGCTGCAATATACCCATGCTCATTTCTGTGGTAGCTTGAGGGCAATTGGAAGACAGTGCAATCCAATGGTTCAAAAGAAATGGTGTAATTGATGACAGTATTTGCCTTATTTGTGCTTCAATCTGTTTTTCTTTATGAACGGCCAGGGATATACTGTGAAAGCTGCCAGTGCTCCAGAAATTGTTATTTTATGTGCTTCTGTCTCAGCCTTCTACTCAGTTTGAGCACTGAAGGCAACAAGTAGTCAATAAAATACAGAGTGCAAATAACTCCCCTCAAAAATTCAAAGATGTACATTAAAAATTATGCAAACATCAATTAATAATTAAAACCTCAGTGAAGAAGATACATCTTGTCTACTCTTCTAAAAGAGAAGAGAATGGGCTCCACACAAATTTCAATAGTGTTGGAACAGTACCAGAGAAATCTCTCTTTCCAATGCTGGATTGTCAAGTCTCCAGCAGGGGAATTTTCAAAGAGCCTCTCCTGAGGAGCAGGCCTTTAAAAAGTTAGATCCTAAGACATTTAGGGTTTTTCAATGTTCTGTTTCAACATGCCTGATAACCAGTGCGTATTATTGAATCACAGGGTTGGAAGGGACTTTGGAGGACTTCAAGTCCAACCCCCTGCCTAGGAATCTTTACACCATCTCAGACAAATGGCTATTTAACCCTTGCTTGAAAATCTCCAGTGATGGAACGCCCACAATTGCAGGAGGCAGGCTGTTTCACTGTAATTAGCTCTCACAGTGAAGAAATTCCTCCTTATTTTTGAGTTTGAAACTCTCTCTTTAAAGCTTTTACCCATTCGTTTTTGTCCTTCTCTTTGGCGCTACGGAGCATAAATCCACACCCTCTTTTCTATGAGTCTTTCAAGTATTGGAAGACTGTGAACATGTCTCCCTTTTAGCCTTTCCTTCTTTAGGCTAAACGTATACAGTTCCTTTACCCGTTTTTCATTGGATTTAGTTTCTAAGCTCCTCACCATCATTCTCACCCTTCTCTGCACTCTTTCCAATTCTTTAGCATCCTTCATGTATTGTAGCAACCAGAACTGGAAGCAGCATTCTAGGTGTAGACTGACCAGTGTATCGCAGAGGATACACTCTCACCTCCTATGATCTCAACACTGTACCTCCATTGATGCAGACCCAAATTGCATTACAGGTCATCCTTGCTTAACAATGGTGATTGTTCACTAAGCTCCGTCACTAAGTGACGCAGTTGTAAACCATGATGTCACATGACTGCACCAACTTACGATGGCAGTTGTGGCAGTCCAGTTGCTGTTGTTAGGTGAATCCCGCATGGTTGCAGTGTCCCATGGTCACATGATTGCCATTTGCAAACTCCTGCCAGCTTCCCAGTTGACTTTGCTTGTCGGAAGCCAGCAGTGAAGGTTGCCAATGGCAATCACATGACCATGGGACACTACAATATCGTAATTGCAAGTCGGTTGCCAAGTACCCAAATTGCAATTATATGACCACAGGGATGCTGCAATGGTTGCAGCTACAAGGACCCATCATAAGTCCACCTTATTCAGCACTGTCATAACTTCAAACGGTCATTGAACAAGTGGTCATTCAGCAAGGACTACTTGTAGTTCTTTTGGCATCTGTAGCACATTGCTGGCTTATGCTTAAACTATAGTCAATCTGGATGCCCAGATTTTTCTTACAAGTACTGCTGCTGAACCAGGTACCACTTACTTTGTATCTCTGCATCTGTTTTTTTCTACCTAAGTGCAAAACCCTGTATTTCTCAGCACTGTACTGTATTTTGTTGAATAGGGCCCAATGTTCAAGTCTATCAGTATTGTTTTGAATCTTGAGCTGTCACCTGAGGTGTTGGCGATCCCTCCCTTTTGCATCTTCATCAAATTATATAAGCATTCTTCTATTCCCTCATCTAAAGAATTTGTGAAGATGTTGAAGAGCACTGGGCCCAGGACAGAACTCTGAGGTACCCCATGGATGCCTTCCTCCAAGTTTACATAGCACCATTGTGGACCACACATTGGGTACAATTTTTCAGCTAGCTGTGAGTCCATCTGGTAGTGGGATCATCCATCCAACATTGTTCCATTTTATCAAGAAGGAAGCTATGCTCAACTTTATCAGACAATGTACTGAAATCTAAGTACACAAAATCCACATATTTCATTCGTTTACTGATCTAATCACTTTGTCAAAAAAACCAAAACCCAGAAAGATTTCTTTGGCATGACCTGCTTTTAAAAAATGGATGCTGGATTCTAGTAATCCCCCACATGATCCCTACTGCCTACACTAGTAAGCAATTATTTCCATTCCCATGACAAGAGGCCAATCTTTGCAACATATTAGTGGTTTCAAATTTGAATTATTTAAGAATTCTTGGATAAATGATACATGGACCAAGATATATTTTTTTTAATGTGTCAATAAGGCCCAAAATCTGAATTTGTATCTGCTTCCTTTCTTCAGAAGTCCTTACTTTTTCTGTAAAACATATCCATTCCCCGTCTTCTCCTCTTTTTCTGTTTATTCATAGACAGCATGAATGCCTAACATGATCCATGAACATGCTATTATTTCTTAATATATTTTTCCAGTGTCCTATTTATGATCCATTAACGGAAAACAACAAACCAGGCCAAAGCCACTAGGTCTGTATCATAAAACTATGGCTTCTGTGCCACATTGTTCCAGTGCACTGTCATCTGCTGAACTTAGATGAATGACAGGATGTTCCAGAATGTTCCAGTATAGGCACAAAACATCTGCTAACTGTACTTCTGATACAAATAAAATATCCCATTAGATCTATTAATTATAATCAGGACTGGTAATAGCAAGTTGCAGTGTAGAACGCTTAAGATTCCAGCCAGCCAGCCAGTTAGTCCCATTCCATTCAATTCCATTCCATTCACCCTCTCCCACCTACCCCATCTCAGGTTTCTGTTTCTCCTTCCCCAACAAGCACAACAACCATTCTGCATCCTCTGACTGTTTAAACTGGGCTGTTATTTGGGGTTGGGGAGGAAGTTATCTTTTCCCTATGTATGTGTTTATTTACTTATTTATTGATATATTTATTTTAGGTTGCCAAGGTCACTCAGGGATTTATGGTGACATAAAATCAAAATTAAAAATTGAGATATTAAAAGCAATTAAACTACAATTAAAATCAGTTAAGAATAGAGATGTGCAAATAGAATAGAGATGTTCTGGGGATGGAAAGTTCTGGAGAACATTAAAATTCTCCATCCCCCAGAATGGTATATTTTGCATATGCCTAATTAAAACCTAATTTAAAAACATGCATTTTGAGGGGATATCAAGATTTATCCTGGCCTTGAACAAAGGAGAAAAGGATACATTTGCTCAGTGGGATCCACCACTTTCTATCTTCTGTACTTCCTTAATATCAAATATATAACCCCTGTGTCAAAATAGACTAGGAATCAAGAGACTCTCTTCTAGAATATGGTATTTACTCAGCAAATTTATACTTATTATAGCACTGGCTGCCAAGTTATCTCTGCAGTTTACAATAAAACATAAGTTCAAAACTGAAACCACAGATATTTAAAACATTTAAGAGTAAAACCCACATTTTCTTAAACTCCCACCCATACACTGATTTTCCTCTCACTTCCCATTTTCTCCTATCTTAAAATCACTTTGTATTCAGTGTACTTAGCCAAAACTAGCAGCAGCTAAGGCAGCTATTATGGGCCACATATTGGACTTCTTTGCTCTAATCAAACAGAGCTCTCTTATGTATCTTGGTAAGAGGAGATGGAATGGAAATGCTTCTGTATCTTCTGAGATATAAGAAGGTAATAATACTATTTCTTGGACTTTGCCTGAAGCCAGTTTGGAAGTTCATAGTTTGGATAAATTCTGAACCCATCAACTCAGAAAAACAAGGCATTACTTACTTCACATCTGTTTTTTCTTTAACTATTTGTCGAATAAATCACTTTTCTATTCAAGAATACTCAAAGCAGTGAGCAATAAAAATACAGAATAGAAACCATAAAACAATAAAACACTGCAGTAAAAACAGATTCTGGATGATACGATACAGCAATATAAGAGCAGCAACAAATTCACTGCAAGCCAGTATCCGTTAGATGTTTCCCCAAAGGTTTGAGAGAGAAGAAGCTAGTCTTGGCCAGTTTGCTTTAAAGCCCTTTGAGCACTCCTTTACCATTTGTTTATTCATATATTACTAAGTGTATTGAAGAAAGATGAGTCATAAATCTACCCCTAGATCTATATAAGAACGTACATGAGTTGAGGTCCACAATAATAGAAAAGTGAAGACTCTGTACCATAAACCAGTGAAACTAATTTCCCATAACCTCAAGCAAGGCCTCCTGAGAAGATCAGGTAACATAATGCAGATGAGGAATCACAGTGCCCAAATACAAAAAAAAGAGTCATGTGCTCAAAGGAGCCTAACCCATGCTCAGAGATGTATGGAAAGCTGTGAAGATTTTAGAACTTAATGTACAGTAGATCTATCAACATCATCAAGAGCATCTTTCAGGAACCTGATGGTCCCCATGCGTGCTGGATGGCAACTGCTATCATTTCAGGTGAGCACGGCCAATGGTCACAGCAACAGAATGGTGTGCACCATGAAGTGGTAGATCAACAAAACTAAAAGGTATGAGATTATTGATAACTGACCAGTATATCAAGGCTTTATAGGATATTTTAATTCCTTGTCAAGTCCCTTTACTTTTTGTCCTTTTCTTTATAGGTACCTTAGTATAAACTCTGGCTAGACCTCCTATTGCTTCCAATTCCTTTACTGTATTCTGGAATATTTAATACTGAAGCAATCCATCTATGTAATACTGAATAAAACGATACAGATGAACTAACAGTCCACCCTAGAACAACTAAACAAGATGAAACATAAAGTCTAACACAAAAATACACTGTCTGCAAGGAAAAATATATCTCAGTTCCCACAGTCTATAAAGGGTGATAAATTGAGATGCCTCTCTTGCATGTGGCACCACCTCTCCCAGGTCCCACCTGGCTCTCCTAAGCTCCTTCCTCATCTCTTACCTGAGGATGCAAAGATCGCCAGTGTTCTTTCCAGTTTCACATCTGCTCATAGCTTTAACGCATGCCTCCAACGCTGAGTTCAGGCCACAGTTTGATTGGACTGCAAGTTGAAAAGATGGGGAAGGATTACAAATCTCCAGGAAGGATCTGTTCTCTTGAAACTGTATGATGCCTAGCTTTTGAGGCACATCATATATCATTGCCAGCATGTGCTCTAGATCATAGCCTTCCTTCTGAATCCCTGTGAGCCTCTAAACCAGTGTTTTTTGAACTTGGCAGCTTTAAGATGTGTGGACTTCAACTCTCAGAATTCCCCAGCCAGCATGCTCTAAACCCTTTGCAAAATTATACATTGGACTATTCTTGGAGTAGGGGGAATTCCAGTGGAAATATAAAAACACATTTAATGCTCTTACTTTTGGACTCCACTAGTTTGAAACAGTGTTAGCTTATCTTCCAAGGTATTACACTTCACCTTGAGTAATTTTTAACAGCTGGGGCACTGAAGCTTTGTATCAATAAATACAGGTAAATAATTTTCAGAAAAAAATGTTCCAAATGTTTGGTCAGCTGTATCAATCTATTCCTAGATTAATTAAGATACATGGTTGTTGCAAAGGAAGGAGGAGGGAGAAGAGAAGGGAAAAACATTTAGAGTTGTGGAGTTCATATCTCTTATTGTGCCCTGGTGTCAGAGTTAGGCAATACAATGACTGGACAAACATGAGGGAAGCATTCAAGAAAATTAGCCAACATTTTGAAAACAAATATAGTCTTTTCAGAATTTCTTTGAGTCACAAGAGAGACTGGTTTTTAAGTCTGTTACTCAGATTCCCTTGAGAAAACAAGGGACATGACTTTTCTTTGGAAACATGCACGAAAACTGTCAATTTGATTATGGATTTATACACAAGGCCTGCATTCTTGACCTCTGTTCCGGTGGAAGGGAAGGATTGCTTGTGGGAGTGAGAATGAATATAGCAAAAAGAAAAAAAAGATAAAAGAAGGCACTTGCTTGAAAGCTTTACCAGTAATTATGAGGTCTGGGTCATCTTTTAAGGTCTGGAAATATAAAGTTGTTGAGGATGGGGTGGAGTGGAATTCCTTCAGAAGCAATCTGTCTAAAATTCTGCTCTGGATGTAAGGAGTTGCTTTTGGTGATTTACAAATATATTTATTAGAATCCTGGTTGGTTGACCTAAACACTGCTAATCTTCATAGAATGTGCCAACCAGAGATGCATGACCTCAGTTTGTATTTTGTAGGCTGGGGTATTGTGTGCATTCTGTACCGCAGTAGTTCCACCTTTGACACCTACTGCTCTAAACATATCTAGCACGAAGTTAAGTTCCATGAAATCTGCGTTTTTGTCAAGTAAGCATGTGTAGCACTGAGTAAGGGGACTGCAGGCCTGAGCCAGCAATTATTTGAGAGTCTGTTCCATCGGGAGCCAGGCTTACTTCCAAATCCATGTGTTTAGATGTAAGAAAAAGAACACAGATCTAGTGTAGAATCTGGCATTCATTCAGCTTTCAGGGATTTCTTAAACCAAACAACCAAACAAAACAAAACTTCTGATTCTCAACATCTCCTAGGCCTAGTCCAGTGTAGAAATGGACAACCTGTATTCCCAGGTTTGTATGTGCCCCAGAGCACGTGTGTGCAAAAACTGAGGCCAAACCAAAATTGTAATGTCAGAGAGGGGAGAAATGATTAAATATTCAGGGAGTTATTGTACTAAGTGTATTTCATTCATTTGATTTCAATCAAGTTTAAATAGAATGTAAGTTTTGGATTTGGCCCCCACATGCAGAGGTCTTGTCCCCCTGAAAGTTGTGCATTCCTATTAGAAAAAAAACAAGAGGAGGTGAGAAACGTATAAAAATAAACCTTGGACTAGAAGAAAGTTTTCTCCCTCCCTCCTGATTCTAGTAACCAGAGCCACTGATGGCAAAAATACAAGGAGGTTCTTCTCCGTATATAGTGGACTGACTATATGTAGGATGGCTTTAAAAAGAGATTAGAGAAATTGAACCAGTAGCTGCTTTTCTTTGTAAAAAAGTCCAGAGTAGTTTACAAAAAAAAGCATACACTAAAAAAAGCATACAAAAAAAACTAATAATAAGGACATTTCCCTACCAGCACCATTTTCACCCCTCCAACCTTACCAAACACTTTAGAACCAACCAGTGAATATTCTCACTGCAGCCAATGTTGAAATGCTGAAAATGCAACATCACCGTATCCATCTGGCCCATTTAGGCATGCACAAGAAACATTGTTCCGCTCCTATCGACCTCCAACTTTTTTGTTTTTAAAGTCTGTGCTTCCTATGAAGAAGAATGGGCAAGGTACTCTTTTTTCTGTTAAAGGAAAAATAGCTGTGAGATGGAAAGATTAGTAACAGCAGTTTAAAGGGAGGAAGGGAAGCCCAGAAATTAGGAGGTGGGTCTTCCAATAATGGAAAATTGCCCCACTCCCAAGCTATGCAGAGCTCCATTGACTCAACAGGAAAAAATCACTTCCTGTGAGCTGGAAGTAAATTAGCTCAGCTGCTCAGCACTCACTGCAGCATGAGATCAGAAGTGGGTGGCACCAGTACAGAGGCAGCACCAAAAACCTACATAGCAGTGCTCTTTGAAAGTGCAACTTTTAGCTGTATGGCAGTTAAAACCTAGCAATGCTAGATGTGTATATGCACACACTCATACACTGCATATATACATATATTAGACTATCCCCTTCTCTCTGTATGTTCATGTGTATACACATACACACAACTGGCATCTACTTAATAAGATTTTGATCCTGGGAAATATTTATCTTGCACAAATACATGGGTGAATAAGCATAAATAAGTTGTTTTCTGAAACCAGCCATAATTCCCCAAGGCTTCATAATAAGAGCATAAGCACCATGAATGGTAATCATTTATCTATCTATCTATCTATCTATCTATCTATCTATCTACATCCATCCATCCGTCCATCCTATAAACAATAACTCTAATAATTAAAAACACACCAACAGCAGTGGAACTCACCTAACTTTCTGATCTAAATGCCTGGGAAAACAGCCATGTCTTCAGTGCCTTACAAAAGGATAACAAGATTGGGGCCATCTGGATCTCCAGGAAGATGCTGTTCCAAAGGCCAGGTGCTGCCACTGAGAAGCCATGACTCCGGGATCCCCAACAAGATGATGTTGTTTAATGGAAGGGACCCAGAAAATGCCCTCTTTGCAAGATCTGGTGGACTGAGCAGAGACAATGGGAAAAAGGCAGTCCTGCAAATAGCCTGGCCCTATAGGTCTTTATAGGTGATAAGCAGCACCTTGAGTTGCACCTGGAGATCTAATGGGAGAGCAGCAGTGTTTTATGGGCATAATGAGAAATGCCAAAATTGCCCATGCTGTTGCATTCTGGACCAGCAGAAGCTTCTGATTGCTCTTTAAGGCAGCCCCATGTAGACCATATCACAAAAATCCAATCAGAAGGTATTTAAGGCATGAATCACTGTGAGCAAGGCCTCCCAATCCAAGAATGGGTGTAATTCCGATAAACCTGTGCAAAGGTCCTCCTGGACACTGCTACCACCTGCTTTTCAAGCAGGAGCCCTGAGTCCAGGAAGACCCCCACATGTGCACCAACTCTGACTGGGGAAGTGTACCCCCAGGCAGAACTAAAGATGAAAGATCTCTGGAATCAAGGGGCTTGAAAACCCATAGCCAGTCTTGCCAGAGTTAATCTGAAGCCTATTTCTTATATCTGAAATCATAGGCCTCTCATTATAACTTGCTGAGGAATAATATAGAAGGATCATACTGCAGTCTTGATTCTAGCCTTCTTTACAACCTTTGGTCAGCCACTGTAGAAATAGCCTGGTGGACTAGACAGATTGATTTGATCCATCATGGTTCTTCTTATGTATTCATGTATTCCCCCTAACAGCTGTTTGAATGCAGAGAAATGCAACATTATTGCAAATGAAGTACAGGTAGTCCTCATTTAGCTACCACAATTGGGACCTGCAACTTGGTTGTTAAGTAAAGTGTCGCTAAATGAAACCACGACTGTGCTTATGATCTTACTTCAGTTTTCCAGACCTGCAAAATTCAAAAATGGGAGCATTGGTTGCAAAGTTACTTTTTCATCACCATAGTAACTGAGAATAGTCACTGTACAAGACAGTCACTAAATGTGGACTACCTGTACTTGTTTTAGAAAATACATTTTAGTTTTCCATAGCAAATGAGTAACCCTTCATTTTTTTTATTATAGCAGCATTTTAATTTAAATTAATAAAAATATGGTATGATATTTTTATTTATTAATTTAGTAGAGTAGTTCCCTGGTGAACCAACTTGGTATCAGTACTGATCCATATATCCCATTGGTCATTAGGTGATATTTCTCAGGCAAGTCTACTTTAATCTGGACCTGGTCTTTGCAAGTCAAGGATGTAGGCAGTAGAATCTCTGTACTCATTTATAGATTTGTCCTGAAGCCTAAAATGGTATCAAAGCCCAGCCTTGCTCAGACACACTTGATTTCAACTCCTTTAATTTCCAGCCATTGCCTCTTCAAACTTGCTTAACTCTTATCTATCCTCTAACAAAAAATATCTTCATATAGCAAACAGTACACTGGGAATATTGACAATCAGGGGAAAAAGGCCCTTCTTGATGTAACTGGATACATACCAGATTGTGACAAACAGGGACATGTCAGGCAAAGAAAAGAAGACAATATAAGAAGCGTCAAGATAAGTAATATAACCCCAATCCAGCAGGGTTACTGACAGAATGTTGAACATTATGTGTAGATATCATATTAGGCTGGATTTTTACCTGTTATGTTTAGAAATGGAACAGAAATTGGAAAAAAGAAGCAGCAGCTGACTCTGACATTAGTTTGACCTCTTTGCCATTCAGGACCTGAACTCAACCCCAGCCTGTTCAATGAATGTTTGTTCTTTTGATTGATTTCGTAAGGCTTTATTTTCCAGCATAGCCCATATAGAAAAGTTTATTTATGAGCACTTTGTGCAGTTTGATTTTTGTGCATTTCTACTTTGCTTTGTGTGTGGGAGGGAGTGTTTGTTGTTAAAAAGAACCTATATAAAATCTTTCAAAGACGTAAGTTTTGGAACTAAAATTTATAAGCATTGGATTTCAGAGCAATAAAACTCTCTCTCCTAGTTGTGCCAGTGGTACAGTCTCTGACCCTTTCTTGATTTATCTTCTGTTGTCAACAATTGCTTGATGTGGTAAGGGCTTGTGATTTAGAACCCTACATGGAGTTAATTTGCCCTGCTGAATTTGAATGTAACCTCAGGCTTCTTTCAACAATTTCTTCTAAAGAATTTAAATATTTGAAGCATACTAAACTTAGAATCAAAACAATGTTCTGGGTGTCCTTTAATGCTTTGTTGCATCAAAACCAACAATGAGATTGGATCAAAGAAATAAATGAAATTGGATTTGCATGTGCATGTCTGGTTTAATTTTGCTTGCTTTCATTTCATCAACATCTCCACTACTCTTTTGGACTTGCCACCCACTTTGAACCTGTTAGAACTATACTGAAACCATGGTCTTCTGAGAACATTTTTGCCAGTGCCCCTCCAGATAATCCTTTTCTTTTTTACCAGTTTTACAATCTTCCTCCTGATCTTTGTTTTTGTTTTGCTTTCATGTGCTTTCACACTCAATTGCTTTCACTTGCCTTTACACCGATGGGATTCTCTAACTGTCCATGTGGCATTGTGAGCATCCCATCCTTTAGATTCTGGTTCACTGGAATCACCCATGCGGTTAAGAGGAGAAGGAGAAGGAGAAGCAGTAGTGTGTGCGGAGAAAAGTGAGATGGGCGGCTATACAACTATGATCAATAAATAAAATAAAATAAAATAAAAGGTGTAATACCAATGAAGCAGTTGCTTTACTTCAGTCACTGCAACCAAATCCTTTTTTGCACTGTTGAGGGAAAAGTATGGATTGCAAATGAGGGCCACAATTCTAGACAGCAACTCCCATTGAACAAAACACAGCTGACGTTATACAAGATTAATCAGCATTTAGGGTTTGGTATCTCAGATTTCTGTGCTAGTACACAACTCTGGATGGATGGATGGATGGATGGATGGATGGATGGATGGATGGATGGATGGATTATAGATGGACGGGTGGACAGATGGACAGACAGACAGTCACTGATGTTATGTAGCAATGTATAATATGACCATGTGAAGCCTTCAAGTGAGTCTAATCCATTTGAGGGAGTGGATCAGCAAAAAAATAGAAAAGATGGCAAAGGTTAGAGAAAAATGGCCAGGACAAGGGAAAAGAGGGTGTATCAGATGGTGCATGCCTAATTATCCTATCTTTCATGGTGGGTAATGATCACATTGGTATGTTCTGTGTGTTCCCCATTGTTCCTACTCAGTCATAGCTGTAGGAAGATATCTGAAGCCATAGCTGGAGCTCATGTTCTCTAATGAAAGGCAGAGGCATGACTCATACAATGCATTAGATTTCCCCTGCAAGGAAATATTCCCCTTTGAAAATATTTGGGATACTGGCAGTAGTTTAACTTCAGTAAAAATCTCAACATGCATGATGTGACTTTAACAGTAGTGACTGCCATAGCTTTAATGGGGCAAGAAACCTTAATCACTTTTGAACTGCTGCTCTGAACTTCAGCAATTCAATGAAAGAAGTTCAGCAGCCTTTTTCACCAAAATTTGACAGAAATATATGTCCAAAAGCTGGAATAAAAAGGGTAACTCTGCCCATTTTCAGCACTTGTTAGCTTTTTGCATTGATCGCTATTTTTATCAGATTGATTTGATAGGCACACAACTGGAGTCCTCCGACAGAGAGTATATGCCAAGATTGCAATTATTAGCTCAGAAGCTGTCAATTTTAAACATTATGAACTTTAAAGCTCATAATGACATTTTACTAAGTCAATTTAATGATTAGAATATTTGTATATTTTATACTTTTATTATAGAGCATCCTCATTCACATGTGTATAATTTTCAATATGAGCTTGATAGGAGCAAAAATTATTCATTTTTTTTAGCTTGTAAAATTCTACCTTTCAGTTATGCTGTTTTTCTCTTCTGCAGAGATTCCCAGTGACTCGCACTTCAGAAATGTGAAAGTGATACAAAACATATGGTGTTTATTTTTTAGGAGGGAGTAATAATTTCCCAAATAAGCTCAAAGTTAAAGGGCTCCAAATTTTAGCTTCATTCCTACTCACCAAACCACTGAATCCACTTGAAAGTAAGTATTGTTAATGAGAATCACATTTGGGGAAAGTTAAAAGAAATGACATTTATACTCTATGTAGCTGCCTATTTCACCAATTCCATATGCAAATGGTTATTTCAATGGAGATACGCCAAATATTTTCTGACCTTTAAAAGGCATTTTAAAATTTGGATTTAGATGTATTAGAAATCACACAAATGAGCTGCTTAAATATTTTCATCAATTCAACCATCACAACATTGTGGTGCCTGAAGTCTATTAATTTTGCACAAAGTTAAAAAATCAATTAAGATGAAGTGAAATTCAAGCTATTTAATCAAGCTATAAGTTATGGAAATTGTAATTCTTCAGTAGAATAAGAATCTATAGCAGCTTACCATCTCGCAGAATTGAAAGTTCAGACTAATCCTACAGCAATCAGAGGAGAAAATAACAAGCGGGAAGATATATATTTAATCTTCTTTTTTTGTTTGTTGTTGAGTACTGCCCTTTTGTCCTCCACTGACTTCAGTAGAAGATAATTGCTATTCTAGTTTATTCTGGATCAGAGCAGAAGCCCTAATCTTGCTTTGCCAATCTAAAAATGAAATCCCGTTTTAAAATACAGTTACTGCTGTTGGAGACCAGAACTAAATCAAACTTGCAAAAAGTGCAAAGAATTAAAACTATCTGCTTCCCCCCACCCAACACACACACTAAGGTCCTCATGTAAAATGGGAATCCTGTGGCGCTATTTTATCCAAAAAAGAGAAGCAAGGCAAATTTGTACTTAGGGACTATACAACATCATGAACATAACAGGTGGTTTGATTCTAAGAACCATAGTTAAAAAGATATACCATAAAACCTTTACATTTTTAAAAATGCCAGTCATTATAATACTTATGACTACATCAAAGTTGTTCTGAGTAGGCACTATGAAGATCCTAAACCACTTAAAGGCACTGCATTGAGGGCTTCTAGCATAAATGGGATCAGGTCATTCCAGGGAAGAAAAAATAAATAAAGGTAGAAACTCTTGATTCCTTTTTGAACTGCTAAACTTATGTCACTTTTAGATCTTGTGTGAATCATTCCCTGAACTTGAGAAAATAGTCCAAGGGTAGCTTAGACTTATTTATTTATTTATTTAGGAAGAAAACATATATTAAAGTGCTTGATCTCCCCTATCTGAGCTGTCATTGTGTTTATAGCCCTTCAGAGAATGGCTGTTCTGAGGCTGTCTGACCATTTATTCCCAACACCTTGACAAAATCTTCCTGAAAAGGCAGTTGCTTTGCTATCCAAACAGGAATTTTGTTATCATTGTTACTGCTGTCTAGTGGATGGACCTTTGTCCCAAGGCAGCGTAAACTAAACCTTATTTTCAGAAACACATACTTACCATACAGAGCAATTGGCTGATTACACTGCACTTGTGCAGGCAGGTTGGGAAAGACAGATGTTCTAACAAGGAAATGGGCAACCTTCTTCAAGCTGACCTATCTTTTGCTTGTTTGGCCAACATATTTTTTTGACAAGGTGGTGCAGAGACCACAGGAGATGAGGTGGTGATGTGATGGTGTCATCAGGAGTGATGGATTGGAATTGTTCTCTCTTTTTTAACATTTGGAGGGTGGTTTTTTAAAAATGGAAAACAATGTAGTTTATTAAATACTGGCTAATAATTATGGAAAATTCTACTGCATTATTTAATTGGATCTCTTGGGGGCATTATGACCCCCCATAAAGGTGTTCAGAGGATGCAGACAATAACTTGCTACTTTTAGACTATCATGAGTTTAGGTCTGGTCACAACTACAGGTAGCAGATGTAGGGTGCTCCTAAGTTTGTGTCAGGTTCAGCCCAAAGAACTCCACGAGACAGTGCAAATACAGTTCTGTTGCATTTATTAGCTTCCACCTCAAGACAGAAATCTCTCCAGACTGAACCTAAGTTACCAAGCCAGCAAGCCACAACACCGTGAATTCCTTAGGGTGGTGCCAGTCTCATCTTCTTAAACTTCCCACGCTCCTGATGGGGGCTAAGGAAACGCTTATCTCCCTGAGCGTGGCCTTCATAACAACATTCCATCACAGTTTGTGAGAAGGAGGTTACATTATCTAGCTTATAGGGCACAATCTACCAGAGAACTTCCCAATTAAAATCTGTCTAAAACATATGTTAGTTCTACTGTTGTCTGGGAGTTGGTACTGTTTCTTTTAACATGAAAAAGGGAAATCAATAGCATCTCATCTTATACCATATCATATACATATAGTGAAAACTTCCAAAAATGTAACTCAGGAAGAATCAGGAATTCAACATCTTTAAATTCAGCTCCACTAAGAATATCACTAAAGTAGGCACTTAAAATTTGGAAAAGCATTCCTAATTAACACATTCCACATTCTGTGAGGTGTTAAAGATGTTTTGACAGTTACATACTATCATATTTCTGCATGCACAAATTCCCCTTATAGGAAACGAACTGATCATATATCGTCTGCCTATTCACCACAGGGATTAGTTTTAATTATTAACTTTAAAAAAAAATCTTATCCATGTTCCTCCTTTCTGGGTTTAATAACCTGAAATGGGCAGAACAATTAAGTGACTTGTTGTCTCTCAGGGCACTCCATCTAGCATTCCCTCTAGGAAGGTCACCTTATTAGTCCTGCTTTTATTGGAGGAAGGTGTAAGATAACTTACAGTTTAACAATCAGATATTACTATCCTCTCTTAGGAGAGATCTCTTCTCTTCTCTTCTCTTCTCTTCTCTTCTCTTCTCTTCTCTTCTCTTCTCTTCTCTTCTCTTCTCTTCTCTTCTCTTCTCTTCTCTTCTCTTCTCTTCTCCTCTCCTCTCCTCTCCTCTCCTCTCCTCTCCTCTCCTCTCCTCTCCTCTCCTCAAATACAAAATATCTGAATATGAAATACCACATTAAGTCCAAAGTTAAACAAACATGCTCTTTATTTTACGACTCTCAACAATTAATATCAGTTGTTGCCAAATAATCAGCCAGTGGGATATATGGATACATTCTCTCCCTATTTCTGTCTACAATTCTGTCATTGAATTTTGGTGGCAAACCACTAAGAACCCATAGCATAATTTACACCTGGGTTTTGGTGAAGGAAAAGAGAGAGAGAGAGAGAGAGAAAAAACTTAAGCCAATTCTACCTCCCCTCCCACTTCAAATAGAGTGTGACTTTCCCAAATCAACTTTCTGCAGCACCCTATCTCTGCTCATCATGTTATTGTCATGTGGACTATTGCCTTTGGTTGCCCCAACAGATTGAAAAAAAAATCCTGGATCTACTCCAAAGTTTTGGCTGATTTAGCATTGGTTTTCATACTAGAAAATGTCATGGGACAATGACTCATCTGAGACATGTTGAATTTTAAGTCCAAAGACCTGCATAATTTATTTGCAGTGCGGTAATCATCTGGCCTCTTTCCAATAGAAGATGGCTATGCAATGGTGTAGTATATCCAGGCAACATTTCATTTCGGCCCTTTGCTCCCAAGCTTTGAACTCTCTTAAGTGACAGTTCCCTTTCCTCAAGCTGGTTTGTAAAAGGTCATTACAGATGTCACACTGTCAGGACAAATGCCCCAGGGTTTGAAAGCAAGCATAGTGCTTCCTTTCTGCTTTGCATGGTTGCTTGTTGTCATCAAAATGAGCAGCTGCATCATGTGCTAAACGTTGGCGCTGCCATCAGTAATTACTTAGCTTAACTTAATGCAGCTCAATCTATTCTACTGGGTCTTAACACTCAGGTGGAGCACTTACATTTCTGTTTAGCACACTGCTCTACTGACACATCAATGATGGTGGGAAGAAGAATGCTGAATGAATATTGATTTTAAAAATCTGTTGCTGTAAATTTGTTGGGAGGGGGAGTTGCCAAGATTATTGGTGCCATTTAATTCCTCTAGCTGACCTTGTTTGTTTAAATATCCCTTACTGTCTCTTTAGCTTTCTAGAGTTCTATCTGTGCAAGCGCCCTTATAACAGTATAAGCAGAGCCTGGGTACATCATGCCAGAAGCTCATCTAGCAGGATCCTCTGTAACATACTGGCCAAACAAATGCACCCGAAAAGTTCCCAGGCACAGACTAGAAGAAGGGATAGCTCTTCTCACATCCCTTACTGCAGCTCACAGTCAAGAAAGCAAGAGGCTCACATAGATTCTGGGCAGTTTGTCTTTTTGCAGAGAAAAAGAGGTTACAAATTATTGGAAACTGGATATACATAGCTTGGCCCTCATTCATCAGTAAGTATGTTAAAAGGGGTGGGTGAGTGTCCTTATTGCCTTTGAACCTGTTTCTGAGTCTTGTTTTATAAGAGAGGATGTTAATTGCTTATTTGATACCCCCCAAATGTCCATACTGTTCTGCACTATTTTAAAAATATCCATTTTCATTCACAGGCTTAGAGAATTCCATCAAATCTCTTTCCTACAGTTGCTATCTACCAGCTGATATTTAAGATACATCATCAGTGATTCCAGAGATGGCAAACTGTCCTCAAGACTAGTGGCCATTGATTCCTTGATCCTGCATGAATTTGTCTAGTCTCCTTTTAAAAGCATGTAAATTGATGGTCACCTCTACATCTGATGGCAGTAAATTCCATAGTTCAGTGTGCATTTTGTAAAGAAGTGTCCCCTTTAATCAGTCCTAGATCTCCATCAATTACATTTCAAAGGATGGTCCCAAGTTCTAATTCTGTGAGAAAGGAAGAAAAAGGAAACCTATCCACATCTTCCACACCGTGCATGATTTTATATATCTGTATCATGTCTCCCCTTGTTTACATTCACACTAACTTTTGTTCTTTTGTTCTGCTTGTGAATTTGGTGTCTTCTATAGAGGAGGTTGATTAATAAATGTTATATGTTTGAAGAGCAAATCTAATATTCTGGAGCAGGTAACTAAGGGACCATTGGATGTTGTGGAAGATAGACAAGGAGAGGAGATGAGATGAGATGAGATGAGATGAGAGGAGAGGAGAGGAGAGGAGAGGAGAGGAGAGGAGAGGAGAGGAGAGGAGAGGAGAGGAGAGGAGAGGAGAGAGAAGAGAAGAGAAGAGAAGAGAAGAGAAGAGAAGAGAAGAGAAGAGAAGAGAAGAGAAGAGAAGAGAAGAGAAGAGAAGAGAAGAGCTGCTCCAAAGTCATGCTCAGTCAACATCTTCAGTGTGAATGATTGCACCAAGGGTGTATCACAGGAAGGTTTCGATCAAGGGGTACCAAAACTGTTCCAATTCCCCAACTAATTCCCCAAAAGGATAAGAAAAAATGTCAGCTTCAGATTGAGGGGGAAAGCAAAATTTAGATAATTTCAGGAAACATAAAAAGGTGGGCAGGGAAAAGAAGGCATTACCTTCAGACGCATCATCAGGATCAGATGCCTTTGTCAAAATGACAAAAACAGTGTTACCCCATCATGACACCAGCTTCCTTCTTCTGTCTTGACAAGCTGAAATTTGGCAAGGTGCAACTTCAATATTCCTTCCCATCCTCTATATGATTACTTTGCTGTTACTTTATAGTTTTGTTATTATGTTTGTCATGTTTTATTTTTATTTTATTTTATTTATCATATTTATATAGCTGCCCATCTCATACAAAGTGACTCTGGGCAGCGTACAACAATTAAAAAGAATAAATACATAAAAGCAATTACAAATAAAAAACTGTAAAAACACACAAAATGGGGAAAAAATTAATAAGGGAGCCATCGTAAAATCTTCCTGGTCCCCTGGGAGCCCCAGGCCTGATCACATAGCCAGGTCTTGAGGGACTTACGGAATGTTAAGAGGGATGGAGCTAATCTCACTTCTGGGGGAAGAAGATTCCACAAGGTGGGCGCCACAGCAGAGAAGGACCGCCTCCTAGGACCGCCAAATGTAATTCTCTGGCAGACGGGACCCGCAGCATGCCTTCTCTGCCTGTCCTGATGGGACAAGCAGATGTAATTGGGGAGAGGAAATTGAAAAGCAGGTTATAAATCTAATTGTAACAATATACTGTAGCTCAATAAGAAAAGTGAAAAGTTAACTAACCATCTGCCCCAGCATGTGTAATTTTGTTTTATGCTTTAATTGGTAATCCTCCTTGAGTTTTAAAAAAAAAAACTTATTCCCATGGAAGTATGAAGAACATAGCATTACAGTCTTGGAGGTACAAGGAGCATGAAGTTTGTGTTGTAGGATTGCACTCCTACAGCTATAAAAATTTGAGTCCTGCTCTGCGCAAGACTCACCTCCTGCTTGCCTTTCTCTGTGCTTCATCTCTGGTCCTTAATCCTTGTGGTTTTCCTTGCCCTTTTATAGTTACCTGCTGCTACCAATTTTAATGAATATGAAATAATCTTTCTTTGTTTTTCCCTTGGTGGTTCTTCCTGCTATGGAAGTCAAATAGCAGAGCAAAATCAGACAGTTTTTCAGAAGCATTATAAATTGTTCAGTTAACAAGAGTACTTTGGATGAATTATCAATAACCAGTTATTAGCTGAAAGTTCTTGAGCAGCAGAATTATGCACTTACTCAAACGTGTTCTTGTCTTAACACTTTTTTACACATTCTTTATCCAGGTAGGATTTTAATTGTAGAAATATGGTAAAATGCAACTTATGCTTGAATTATTCAAGCTTACATTGCATACTTAGACTTGCATTTTACACCATTACCTGCATTTTGTTGGCTGAAATATATTGCTCAATTTTCTATAACCACATTGTCCTTATCTTCCTAATCTATTTTGGTATTATAAAAATTTTAATGACTATGAGTCATAATATTCCAGGGTGAGTGTGCTCCAGGTCCCATCAATTAACCCAGGAAGCATGCCTACTCTGTTGCAATTCCTGCCCTCTGGAATGATTCCTCCCCCACCCTGCCCCACCAAGACTCATGTGGCTCCCATCCTTATGTTTTTCAGGAAACTGTTGAAACCCGATTGTTCTCCTTGACCTTGAGAACAGAGTGATTGTGGAACCCCCTTTTGTCCTTTTGCTTGTTTTGTTTTGTTTTCTTTTGGCCTTGTTCTGAATATGAAATATTTTTATAGTAATTTTATTAAAGATTATAATTACAACAGTAAAAACTAATACAAAGTAAAAAAAATAGAAGAATAAAAAGAAAGAGTAGAAGGTGCAGAAAAGAAAGAAAAAAGGAAAAAAGAGGAGAAATAAAAAAGAAAGAAAATTAAGAATATAGTAAAGAAAAAGAAAAGAAATATATAAAGAAGTGACTTCCCACCTTCATCACAAGTATAAACAATTTTAATAACTTATCACCTCCTCTTAAAATACAACAAATGATCTCTTCTTTCCATATCCCATCTCTTAATTATAAACAAATCCATAAGGCCTTGTCATTTCAGTCCTGGTGTCAGCAAAAGTCCATTAAGGGTTTTATTTATTTGTCACATTTATATAGCTGCCCATCTCACACAAAGTGACTGTTTTACCAGAGACAACACATCTATTTTAACCTTGATCAAATAAACCAACTTTATATTCCTTCCTTTTACTTCTAATAATCTTAATCTTAATCTGGAGGAAGAAATGGCAGACTGAAGATGGCTCCACAAAAAATGGAGCTGATTTTGGAATTAATTATAAAGAATCCTTTCTGTGGGAAAATACTTTTGTTCTGAATTAAAAAAAAAAAAGATAAGATTTTAAAAATTGAACACTAGAGAGAATTAAAGATTACAATTAAAGGAGAAGAACACATAAACTTGACTTACAATTACAGAATGAAGCAAAATATTCTAATATTGGCCATACTGAAGGATCTTTTTGAACAATGGACTCAGAAGTTAATTTTAATAGTGTCAACAGAGACATCTGCCTCTAAGGAGAGACTATGTCCAAACAATGTTATGGATGAGGAATAAGTTCTACCTGACAAGATCAAGACTGAAAGTGGATTTACAAATGACAGGCTACAAGAATGACATGGAAAAAGATCTTACACTGGACATACAAAAGAAACAGGCTGATGTCTTAATAATTAAAAGGGATATACAAACAATAAACCAAGAGAGTGACCTGGACAATTTTCCTATATTGGATTTACAAAGAGGCTTGTTAAAGTTTTGAAGAATCTCATGAAAAGGGACAAAGAAAAAATAAAAAGAAATCAAGTTCTATGACATTATTTGAATGGACTAAAGATTAAGATTGTTGGAATACTGAATATGTTTTATATATATTTTGGTTCCTGGTTGTAAGCTACCCAGAGTAGTTGGGGGTCAAATGGCCTATAAATTAAATAAATTAAAATAATACTTGTGACATTATTTTAGCCTGTTAATGGCATTGTTATAAGTACATTAATTGCTTCCCTCGGTGTCACAACTATCTGTTAGCTACATACTTTGCCCCCTATGTCCTAACGTATGACTTTTTAGTGTCTTGCAATGCTGCTTTTCAGGCTATCAAAATTTGATTCTTTTCTTCTGCACAAATTAAGCAGCCTGGCGATACAGAACAGTTCTCTCCAAATGTTCTACTTTTGGGAATATGTTTATGTAGATTTGTCTACTAAGAAAATCCTGTAAACAGGAGATGATTTGAAATTTATTTTGGACTGCACACTTTGTTCACCAGAGCATTGGTTAAACCAACTGGGTTTATGGTCTTTTAAGAAGGCTGTGGGAGGGAATGTGTTAGAATGTTTATTTATGCACCCTCCCCAACAAGTTTTTTTTTTTCCTCCTCCTGAGCTTTCCAGATTACCAGTCTTTCTGTCTCTCAGTTCTTCTGAATGCATTTAGGATTAATCTTCGTGGTTTTGCAGTTTTCACAACAATGTGAAATTGTCAGGATGTGATGAACATGGTCATATCTAGAGACTTGCAGGTCTAAAACATCCAGAAAACACCTGGCAATTAGCACTTGTCCATTCTGGCCAACAGCTGAGGACAGAGAACTCAGCCAATTAATGTGTGCTTGCTATTCAATAGCTATGTACTTCATCTCATTCCCTGGGTCATGAGGTGTGATCTACCTTGTGCAGATAATCCCTTAGAGACCGAAGAGAATGCAACCCACCCAGGGACCTTTCTTAACTCTAAACTAGGAAATAGGCAGGGTTAGAATTAGAGTAGTGCACACTTATATTATAATCTGCAAATATAAAACCTTATGGTTGGTTTGAGAGCCAGTTTGGTGTAGTGGTAAAGGCACCAGGCTAGAAAGGGGGAGACCATGAGTTCTGGGCCTGCTTTAGACACAAAGCCAGCTGGGTGACCTGAGGCCACTCACCCTCTCTCAGCCCTAGGAAGAAGAAGGCAAGGGAAAAAAACACTGCTGAAATCTCACCAAGAAAACTGCAGGGACTTGGCCAAGCAGTTGTCAGGAGTCAACACTGACTTGAAAGTCCAAAAAAAAAAAAAAAGTTGGTTGGTTTAGGCTGAGTAGAGAAAAAAATGCTCTCACTTTGCAGTGAAATGTAATGCAATTAGTTATGCTTGCCAAGGGAAACTAGGAAAAAAAGCTGCTTTGTTGCCTACTTAATTCATTTCTTAATAAAAGGATGAAAAAAAATCTGGTGAAGTGCACTAATTTTTCTGTCAAATCTTGAGAAGTCATAGGACACTCCAGTCACAGAATTATTTTACCTAATCAGCATGTCCCAGATGTTGGCTGCATTATCCCCATCCACCAAATTGTTTCTTAATGGTACAGAATACATGAGGAATCACCTGGTGTCCTATTTTTCTATTTGATTACCCCCAGTATTGTTTCCAGCAGCAATGGAAGGTTTTGTCCCTGTACATATAGATATAGATGTAGATCAGTGTTTCTCAACCTTAGCAACTTTAAGATGTGTGGACTTCAACTCCCAGAATTCTTGGCTGGCTGGGAAATTCTGGGAGTTGAAGTCCACACATCTTAAAGTTGCTAAGGTTGAGAAACACTGATGTAGATAATGTAGATTGCTATTGTTGTATTCTCTCTCCCTGATTTTGCCTTCCTTTTATCCCATTTTTGCCAGTTAATGCTTTGATGTTTGCTGATGTTTAATAAGTAAGCATCAAATTATATTTTTGCTAACTGTCCTGAATGGTGTGTTTGCTTGCTCTGAACCGGATGTAGGGACTGACTGGGAATGTGCTGGGTGCAAACCGAACTGCAAATTTCCCACAGTAATTTTCCAACACATACCTTTCTCAATCTGGCATTCTAAATAAGTGGAACTACAACTCACAGAATGATCATGCTGGCTAGGAATTCTAGAGATTATAATCCAACACCTTCAGAAGTAGCTAGGTTGATTGATGCTGGCTGCTTTATATACAATGAAAATGTAAGCTGAATATTAAAGCGATGCAAATTAATTTGATTTGAAGAAGATTCGGATTGCCCCTTCAAATCAAATCTTCAGATTAAATCAAGGTGTTGTATTGAATCTGATGCTTTTAAGTTGCTTTGGAGACTTGGAAATATATTCCAAAAATATAAGACGTGGAATCTTAACTGCTGTACATATACAGTACAGACAAGGTTGGGGGGGCAGGGCGGGATTGAGAGGCATAGTAGACTTTGATATAAATTCTGAGTAGCTGGCCAAAGGTTTATCACATTCACAAATAGGAACATTTGGGGGGAGTGCTTCTCTGCTCTTTGTGTCTCACTTCTGTTAGAATTTTTTTGCACATGTTTGTTTGGAGGGAGGAGAGAGAGAAATTCAGCTTTATTCTGCTGCTCTTTTTTGATCTAGTCTGCTGCGTCTTGTATGATCTACTCCCTTTCTTCACATCCATTCATACCCTTCCCCAAGCCTTCCTTAACTCTCAGCATATTCGTCTGATCACATAGCCCCTCTTAATCCAGTCCACCTTCGATGATTCCTCATTATAGCCTATCGTCAATTCTTTTCAACCTGAATCTTGAAGTTGTTCAAATCTTGTTGCCATCAAATCTTGAATCTCAGATTCAAATCCAACCTTGTCACCTTTGAATTCCAGCTGTTGGAATTGGATGTAGAGCAATTGACACATCCCTAATGAGTATGCCTAGCAAGTCTATTTGAAAGGAGCTCCTTGCAAAGCATTCTGATATAATCAAAACACCCCTCTATTGCTTATTCCCTTTTGTGCTTTGAGAGCATTGCTTACCTCAAAATGGGTGATGAGGATGCATGGATGCATCTATGAATTTAATATTGCTACCATATCACAGCTGCAAATCATTGGATACAGAAAATTCTAACTCTTTGCTGGATCCAGTGGTTGACTGGATCCTTGCAGCATAAATATAGTAGCCTATTTTTAAGTTCCTCAGGGATTTGCTTACTGTTAATTCTATTTTAATTTCTACTTTAAAGTCTACATCAGTAAGTTTTCTGATGTTTCTAATGCATTATGACTGAGAAATTATTTATTTAAATGATGCCGCCACACACTGCTTTTGCAATTTCAGCTAGTTTAAAGTTCACAACCAATAGGAAATTAAGATGTGATAAGATCTAAGATAAGATATCATGGTTATTTAGGAAGATCTGTTATTGTGAATTTTCATTAGGGTTAATGTTCATGTTCAAACATTGTCTGTAATTCCCACCCCATGCCCAATTCATAAATATTTATGTATATTTATTCATGCTATAATAATATCATGCTGTACTTCTCCCCACTCTGCACTATTAATTGCCATGAATGAGGAAAAGACAGAACACAGAAATTGCATTCACTTGTATAAACTAAACCAAGATTTTTTTTGAGCAAACCACAATGGCTTAGTTTCTTATTAAAGAGAATGTGGCTTACATATCACAAAGGCACCACGTAATACTTAGTGTTATCAATAAGCCAGGCCATTGTTATCTCTTAAATTGTTGTTTCCAAAAGTTAAGAGAGAGAGAGAGGAAAAGGGGATACAGGGTCATGAGTTTTGGCAAGAGCTCTACATCAAATATAATATGTAGTTTCATTCAAAGTCTAGTGGCAAAATAGCAGAAGTGGGAGAAAAATCATTACTATATACATCTCCTACTTTTTAATAACTTTTTGATATTCTTATTCCTCCACTCTGTTTATTGAATAATTGAAGCAAAACACCTATAATGAAATATTAGTTTTGAAGAAGCAACACATAAGCACTTGGGTGATTCACTACTTCAGCTATTCTGGGGCCCAGAGGAGTCCACACAGGGAGACAAGGATGTTGAAAGGCTGGGTGTGACCAGGCAATCAAAGTCCCACTTCTTTTTGTACACACATGATGCATGTGACACACATGAAAAGGAAAGGCCTTCAATTACCCACTTGTGACTGCCATTGTGAAGTTGTTGACATCCACAGACACACACATCACAGATGCCCCAGCTGGGATCATTCTGCTACAGTATTTGAATATTATTTATCATTCTTTTTCAAATAACCACCCACATGAGCATACAATCTGGCATTCCAGACAGACCTAATTTTCTCCTTTATAAGACACTTTTGAATGTTGAGAAAGATTTATTTTGACATAACACAATCATCTTTACCCCACTCCAAATCCCACAATACAGTCCAGCCACCACATCACTTGAGGCTGCTAATGGTTTTGCCTTTAAGGCTACTTCACATATACTAATGTTGTGTCTGCAGTCTGAAGTGGTAGTGTTCAGTTTCACATGGGTACATAAATAGCCAACTGCAAATGATATAAGATGAGTCATATGCAGTTTGTGAACCTGACAAGCCAATAGCAGCTGCTGGGCTGGTGCAATGGTGTGTGGGAATGACCTTGGGTAACAGGAGGAATAGCCACAGACTGGGCAACCATCATGTAAAAGATATCTCAGTTCACAGAAGGAAAGGGGGAGGTCATGGGAAGCATTTCAGAAGGGACCTTTTCTAGTTTTCCAGAGAGTAAAAGGAGAGGAAGGGAGAAATACTTTCAGATTTGCAAGATTCTATTAACCTTATAATAAAGATAGAGCTGGTGTTCATTGTTGTGCTTCTTGTCTGGACTACCTCTGAAGGGCTAATAGGTGGAGAAGTTGAGTCCTTCCCAAGGCTCTGGGACAGGCAGATGTTATTTGATGGTGTTAAAGGTATTGTCACAGGATGTAAGCTGTTCCAAGTAGTTTTTTTTTTTATTGTAAACCACCCAGAGTCACTTCCTCGTGAGATGGGTGGTGTCCAAATTTGAAATATAAATAAAATAAATTAATAAAGCTGCCTTTTGCAATTGACTGATGGTGATTTTGTCAATGCTGATGGTCTTCAAGTGGTACTCCACTTCAAGAGTCACTTTTATGTAAGATGGGTGGCTATATAAATAAGATAAATAAATAAATAAAAATAAAATACTCCAGTTGTTTTGGGATTGCACCCAAAGTGCCTATTACTATTAATATGATATTTGCTTTCCTTTGCCACAGTCATTCTATTTCTATTTGCAGGTCTTTGTATTTTGTGATTTTCTCCAGTTCTTTCTATTCTATTCTGCTGTCTCCAGCTATTACAATGTCACTATCCAGACTTTTTTGTCTTTCTTATCAACAGTTGTAAAGTCTGGGATGTTGTGTGGCAGGTGCTTGTCTATTTGAATTCTAAAGTCCCAGAGCACTTCAGCTTCTTCATTTTCTATTACTTTGTCTGTTTTGTAGTCCCACCAGTTCTTGCTTGCAGGCAAATGGTATTTCTTGCAGATATTCCATGCATCATTGTTGCTATTTTGTCATGCCGTTGTTTGTAGTCAGTCTGTGTGGTCTTCTTGCAGCAGGTGACTAGGTGGTCCACTGTTTCTTCAGCTTCTTTGCAGAGGCAGCATTTGCTGTCTGTTGCTGTCTTCTCAATTCTGGCTTTGTATTCATTTGTTCTTAAGGCTTGGTCTTGTGCAGCCAGAATTAGCCCCTCCGCCTCTTTCTTCAACTTTCTTGCTCTTAGCCATTGCCAGGTCTTGCTGTTATCTGCTTTGCCTGCTAGCTTTTTGTGTACTGGCCATGTAATACTTTGCCTTGCCATATCTCTTTTCTATTCTTCATTTGGTCTTTCTTGTAGGCCAGTTTGGTCTCCTCAGTATTCAGTAAGCCTTCACGGTGCACTAGCTTCAGTGCATCTTCTTCAGTGTCCTTCAGATATTCTTCTAATGCCCTTTTTTCTTCTTCAACTGTCTGGTGTACTTGCAATTTCTGCACCCACCTATGCTCCTTGGTAAGTAGAGTCTGTCAACATTGCTGTGTGGATGAAGGGCATGTTTCATTGTCATTATTTTTTTGGTCTTCCTATCTAGGACTTCTAGTTCTGCTTGAGTCCAGTCCACTATTCCAATTGTGTACCTAATGACTGGAATTGCCCAGGAGTTAATCGCCTTGATGGTATTTCCTCCACTGAGTTTGGACTTTAAGATCTTCTTCACTCTCATGATACATTCACTCCTAACTTTGTTCTTGACTTCAATGTGCTTGATGTTGTCAGCTTGAAGGATGCCCAGATATTTGTAGTGATCTTCTTCATCCAGACTCTTTGTGTTATTTCCATAGAGTTAGTATTGATTCCTTCCATCTTGATTCCTTCCATTTTCACTATTTTTCCCCTGCTGATGGTCAGGGTGGCACATTTGTCCAGTCCAAACCCCATTGCAATATCTTGGCTGTATATTCCGACAGTGTTGAGTAGCAATTCTATTTCAATGGTGTTTTTCCATACAGCTTCAGATCATCCATGTAAAGGAGGTGGGATAGCGTGGCAGATGTTTTTGATGTTTGACAAACATCAATGGCCTGACTTGTTCAGCATTGTTGGCAGAGGAATCAATGCAATGACACACAGTAGTGGTGATAGTGAGTCTCCTTGAAAGATTCCTCTCTTGATATTAACCTCTCCCAGTCTATCACCATTGACCAGCAACTGTGTCTTCCATTATGCCATTGATCTTTGCACAAAGCTTCTGATGTTTCTACTGATTCCTGTTATTGCTAGGCACTTGATTATCCAATCTTGTTGCATGGAGTTGAATGCCTTCTTGTAATCAATCCAAGCTACATTCAAGTTGTTCTTCCTTCTCTTGAAGTTTTCCAAAATCATCTTGTCAATTAGGAGATGATCTTTGTTCCTCTGCTGTTTGGGTGGTTTCCTTTCTGCTCAGATGGAAATGCTTGTTTTCAACTAGATGCTGTTGGACTGCATCAGCTACCACATCAGTTAGCAATTTGAAACTTGTTGGTAAGCAGGTAATTGGCCTGTAGTTGCCTGGTGCTGCCCCTTTTGTTGGATCTTTCATTGTCAGGTAGGTTTTGCCAGATGTTAACCAATTTTCAATTTCACCTCCTTGCAGTATGTTCTTAAACTGCTTGGCAATGAGTAGGTGCAGACCAGTCACATGTTTCAACCAAAAACCATGCAGTTCATCTTCACCTAGTGCTGACCAATTCTTGATCTTCCTTGCCCTTTTCTCCACCATTTCTACTGTTATTACAAGTTCTTTCATTTCAGCTTCTTTTTTATTCTTATCTACCTCCTTTATCCAAGCTGCATTCTTGTTGTATTTCTTTGACTTGTCCCATAGCTGTGCCATAACTGCACTGTTTCTTCTTTGTCAAGTGTTGACTGGTTCATTGTAGTCTCTCCACTGATGGATTGGTAGAAACGTTTCTGATTTGATTGAAATTGGAGATTCTGCCTATAGTGTGCAATTCGAACTTTGTATTTGCTGATCTTTTTGGCTATGACTGTTATTTGCTGCTTTATTATTTATTATGTCCTTCCTTATGTGCTTCCTTGATCTTCCTTGTTTCTAGGTGATATTTCTTGATCAGATATTCTTTGGTCTTTTTGTTCTTCAGCGTCTTTTCTTTCATCTGTTCTAGCTTGCTTGTATCTGATCTTAGCATGCAGATTTTATTTTCCAACCTGATCTTCCATTTTGGTGGTGCACTGTTTGGCTTTTTTTCTTGTTTACTGATTTTGCATCCAAGGTATTCAGTTATAACTGCAGCCATGCTATACATTAGTTGGTTTGTTTCTTGCAATGAGCTGGTGCTTATATTTGATATTAGATTACTGGCATCTCTTAATACTTGTGCTGTTTCTTTGTAACAAGCTTCAATGTATGCAAACTTATTCTGTTGTTTTGGGGCTGTTCTAAATGCTGAGTTATTCCTTGTTTCAATTCCTCTTGTTTTTTAGTTAGAGGGTTTTTTCTTTCTGAGGGGAAGGCAGAGGAGAGGGTGTCTGGTTTGGGAATGAAAATTATTCAATAGCTATGCTGGTTTCCTCTACTGGTATCTCCCCCAGGTTGCCTCTACAGTCTGAGCTACTTCTGGCAAGGCTTCGATTTCTTTGCCCTGGGTAGACCTTTACAGTTCTTCCAATTCTACTTCTGTAAATACTTTATTTTGTATTATAAACTGACATTAATTTGCTAGCCTCTGTTCTGTTGTTTCTGATTCTGGATGTCATTCTTTCCAGAATTGGTGCTTCTTTTCAGATACCCTCTTCTCTTTGGACTTGATTCGTAATAGCAGATCATTATTTCTTTGTTTTCAGTCTTTGTATATTTGCGATGGGTAAAAAACTTTTCTTCCAGTAGTCCTGTAGCTGCCAGCCCTGGTCGCTCAGCCAACAGTCTTGATTCCTATAATTATAATAATTAATTATATAATAGTAATAATAATATAATAATAATGACGACGACTAACTAAGGAACATTTAATTAATTCTAAATCCATGTTTTAAATAAAAATGCTCTGCTGTCTCAGTCAACAACAGGGGAAACTACAACTCAGAGGAAAATTTTAACATCCCCCACTCAACCTTTATGGGCTGTGGCCTCAATCCTGATTGTTCCCCCCCCCCACACACACACACTCTTCCTCCATGGCTTCAAAAAGAAAAAGAAAGAGCATGTATTGAAGGTACCAACCTTTATAAATTCTGAAGCTATAGAGCCAAGCTGTGGAGAGTTTTGGAGCAAGTATGCATTCCTGATTTATATCAGATAACATAAAAAGAACATCTCATGACATTTTCAAAATGTTACAGTCAATATTATGTGGCCAAAGTGTTGTTAACTTCTTTTTTTCCTGGATGTCCTGTATTTGTTATGTCAGTTTCCTTGAGTTTTAAGATGTTCTTGGACTCTTTTTGCTTGGCACACATACACACAAAAATCCTATTATTGTTTATGGCAAAAACAAGCAGCAATTTCAGGGATGGGGGGAAATCACTTTGGCCTTTGGATCACATTTCTTCTCATTATCAGTCTGGGGTGTGCATTTTGTCTTCTATTTCCAAGGGCATGAGACTCTTTGCAATTTAACTGGAATGTAACTTTAAGTACGTGGCATTGGGATGGATACAGGTTTACCGATACTTAAAAAAAAGTCATTGGAATCAGCAGGAATTCAGGGTAAACAATGCTAGCTTCAAATCAATTCTGATAGGCCTACATTTAACTATAATCAAGTCCAGATCCAACTCATTGTGCTGTAATTTTTTTAGAGTGAAGTGTACGTTTAAGGAAGCAATTTTAATGTCTTTCTTCTTGCTACCCCATTTCCTTTGTTTCATTTTCCTGCTTGTAAGGAGTGAAATGCAATTATGCATTCATTGGCTTTCAGTGTCAGATGCAAACCTAGACAGGCAGAGACTTTCATGAGGATTATGTTGTCAGTATGTTACTTAAAACAGCCAAAGACAGTCCAGGGAGACAGGGAGAGATTAATCTCAATGGATTTCTGCTTGCTATTTGCCACCTCTTCAGGGGCCCTTTACTTGACTATTACATTGGGTTTGTCCTTCCCTAGGATAAAAGCAAGTGAGCTGGCCAAGTAGACTGAAGATACTTCTGCTTGTCCTGAAAGTTGTGAAGACATGCTTCACTCAGAGAAATTCTTCATCAACTAATCCTTAATCATTCAATATTTTCTTTCCAAAAACAGCATGGTACTGCTTGGATATATGGTACGCAGTTCAGTGATGCTATGTCCTCTTTCACAGTGCACAGGACTGTGAGAGGAGAGTACTCTGGAGACATTTTTTATTTGAAGGGCCGTCTGGGTCAAATTTGAGAGAAAGGAGAGCAGAAGGTGTTAGAATTGACCGTCAGCAGAGGACAGCACAGTCACCCACAGCATGGTAATAAAACTCTCTCTAGAAACTCAGCCAGCATTCGGAAGCTGCAATGGAAGAGTCAAGGATGAGGCTTAGACAGATACATCACTTTTACTGCAGATACGACAAACCCTAGCCTTGAAGAACAACCAATATGGCAGACTCTAGCAGCCCTGTCCACTATATATAACAGCCCAAGGATTTAAATCTCATGTCTTTTTCTCCTGCCTGTATGTCGTAGCAGATTTTTTCCCACTTGTTTCTCAGTCTTGGATGTCAGGGCACCTGAACCATGTTCAAATAATGTTCTTGTCTAATCCCACTTTCTTTACTTTCAGCCTTGGCAGCTTCAGCCATCACAATGAGAAGCAAACAGGGCACCTCGTCTTTCCTACTATAGTGAGATGGATTGCATTTCAATTGAATTATTATTATTATTATTATTATTATTATTATTGTTATTATTATTATTTTGAATAATTTATAGTTATTATTGCCAAACTTACAATTGTACATGTAATATACAGTGGCATTATACATTCTCCTTATTTTATAATGCTTCTCCTATTTTTTAGAAATATTTAACCAACCATTCTAAAGGCAATCCTAACCAGATGTTGAACCAAGACTATCCACAGCAGTTTTTTTTAAAGTTGGAAACTTATCAAAGCTTGTCCTCTAATAGAGAATAAATAAGACTGTCTCCCCCCACCCCAATGGATATTTTACCCACTAGTTCTGATATTCAGCTATGCTATGCATAACGATAGAGACATAGTTCAGCAGTAAGGCACATATTTTGTCTGCAGAATATTTCCAAGATTAGTCTTTAGCATCAATAGCAAATACCTCTGGTGGAGACTGGAGTTCCCATGGTACAAAGACTTGGCAATATGTCTGAGCTTATAAGATAGCTATTTATGGTGGATGTATCCTAGGTGCATGCTACATTCATCAGGAAGATGGATGAGAATCAATAGACTAAACAACACGGCTCCCAAAGTGTTGTGTTGCTAGGACTAGAGACTTCTTCGGTGCCCAGAATTTCCACAACAGATGTGGGGGATCTCTTCGTAGTGAGGTCATTAGGGAAAAGTCTTCCAGAAGTCAAGAAATATGAAAAAAAAAAGAACACTGCTATGGTGATATTGTGATTTCATTGCATCAGAGTATTAAATACTAAGCAAACCAGAACCCTGCTATAGTTGTATGCAGTTTTAAAAGTTCACATATTCATTATAATCTCTCAATGCCTCACATATATGACTAGAACCTCATAAATCTAAAATCATGTAGTGAACGTATCACATAATGAGTCCTTGGATACAATATTTTTTTTGGTTGCAACTAGGAGGAATGTTTATTCACAAAAGGGAATACCCTGATTATATGAATAGGTCTGGGAAAAGCAGAACTCTTGCTCTGGCTTTATTTCAAGCAAAACTATTATCTATCATCTTCAAATGCCATTGATGCTGCTTCCAGAAGGAATAATGCATGAAAAATTGATTAGGGGAGCTTTTATTTGTCAATCTCACCTCTTATCCAGTGACTGGATGGTTTGCTCAGGAGTATTTGGTGAGAGGAAGGAATTTGTCAAAAGCTTTTTGAAAGTTGAAGTGACATCTAACATATCATTTCTGTCCACATGTTTTTGGCACTTTCAAAAACTTCAAAAATGTAAATAAAAAGAATAATCAGTCACCAAGCAAGTGCAAAACAGTCAGCTTTCAAAGGGTTAATGGTTGAAATATTGTAATGTAATACCAACAGAATGGGAACATTCTTTTATAAAAGGAAATAACAAACATTGCCGTTCTAACTGTATAAAATTGCATTATACTAAACAGATGTTACCTTGCAGAGAAAATTCTGAGTTTAGTGTTGCAAATTGGTAATCTCTTCTTGAGTGACACCAGGAATGAGCAATCGGTTTGTCATGTGACCATCAATCTCAGGTTTATCTTTTTCTTTTTTAAGACAGTCTGTTCTAGACTGTCATTTTGGGGAGAGCGGGCCTTTTCTTTCCCTCATCAATGTTTCCCCACCCATAAAGAATAAGTTCAACAGGAACAAATGACAGCTTTGCAGACAAAGAGCAGCTCTGTATGGGTGGAGACAATCACTTTTCAATGGCAGCGTATCACATGTCGGTAAGAGTTCAAGGCACTTCCTCGCATTTCATAATCCCATTCTAGATTGGGGCTGCCATGGCAGCTATTTCTTGTTTAAAAACAAGCCCATGGGAGTTGGTGACAAATGTGTCAACTAACAGTCAACTTCCTATCTGGGCTTGTCTGGGATTCTGTTTATCTAGTTCCTGGAAATCACACAATGGTGTAGCCAAGGTCAGCAGACAGAATGGAGAAACACCTCTTTTATTTGGATCTCATCTTTTATACAACATTCTTTTAGAAATCTGATTCTGTTAACCAAAACTGACATTATAATTTAACTGACATACAGCCAACTGAATGGCATTAGCAGTCTTGATGTCTTGTAATCTATTACAGGGTATGCATGCTTTTTAAGGCTGGGGGAAGGGTTTCTTTAATCTATTATTGCAGGGGTGGAATTGAGATACACTGACTTCTCTGGAAGAGGTGAGACCAGAAATCTTTGGCCTGTTTTTAATAATGGGGGAGGGGGACATTTTTTAAAAAAATAAAATGGATGTGTTAAACTTGTTAGATTGAACATACCAATGTTATTTATATTTCAACCAGGGGTATCACCAGAGCCTCTCTACTTTGGCATCATTTTTTTCTTTCTCAAGCAGCTGACATCTAATTCTTTTTCTGATACTTTCTTCTCTGAAGCTGAGGGAAGTGAGAGAGGTCTTGCAAAGGGATTTTGAAATTAGGCCAAAGGTTGTAAATAGCCTAAGGGCCATAGGTTACCTGCCCCCCACCCCACACACACACACATAGTTGCTTCTTTCTACTAGTAGGCAAAAATCTGCAAACTTGAGCAAAGTGATAAGAATGTTGACATTTGTCATGATATCTGTGTGTCTCATGAATACCAATTTATTCAACCAGATGATATCCCCCTGAGATTGGCTCAGTATTCATATTTTACAGGATATAGAGGAAAGATCTGAACAGAGTTGCCACCCACCTTGGATTGTCCCATAGTAGGATTCTCTCCTCCCCCCTCTAAAATTGAGAAAGCTGTCTTGTTGCCTAGCAGATTCCTCTATTCAGGCAGAGCTATCTGAATCCTGAATGATACTTGATTTTTAAAATTATTACCCTTGATGTCAGTCCAAAGCCTAAGGATGTCAGCTCAAACCTTATGGAAATGAACCACCAACGATGGAAAAATTGTATCAGCCTGACAGACAGATACATACACACACACACACACCACTTTTTTTCCTTGTAAATTGTCACGCAGAGTTAAAGATTTTGCTTACACAATATTTTGCTTACCTGCTAATGAGGGTAATCAGAAGGCCATATTAGTAGGCAGAAGGTGAATGTGAGGGGTGTAGCCGGCACCCAAAGAGGCAGGGACACCAGGCAATTAGAAATAATTGCGGGTGATGGTGGTGATGCACAGTGATAATACTGCTACATGGCAGTGCTGCAACCTGGTAAGCACTGCACTGTTTTACAAATGTCCGAATGTTTTCCCCAGCTGCCACTAGAATATATGGGGACAATATACTCCACTGTGTTCTTAAATGCATTAAAACCACTGCCTGTTTGTCAGGGGGGTATCTGTTTATCGTGTCCATTCATCTAAATCACTTCCCAGGCATGCAACAGCATGAGCTGTAAGACCTAAAGGGAAATAACCTTTTTAATCTCTTTCAGAACCAGGAAGATTCTTCACATCATAAAATATTTCAGGTATGAAATGAATCACTTCAAGGCTTCTTCTCTGGCAAATTGCCAAGCACGCAAACCAAACTGTTTCTGGGGCTTTTCTTTTTTCCCCCCATAGCATATAATTTCAGACCACTTTGGATATTTGTGACAAAATACGTAACGTTTCAAAAATAAATTTTGCAAAAAACAAACAAAAAAGGCATAAGAACTATTATTGTAATCTTTCCCAACTTGGTGTCCTCCAATGGGTCAGCTTACAATTCCCATCCTCTTCTATGAATCAGGATAGCTAGAAATTATGGGAGTTGTAGTCTGATGCACCAGTTGTAACAGGTTCCTTTGTTATTTCACATGTGGCAATGTGTGTTCCTCTTGGATTATTTAAGTATGCAGGGTTCTGAAATTTCTTCTAGCTTATATCGGTCACCATAAAAGGGGAAAGAGAGGAAAAGGAAGAACTGTCCAGACCTTGAACAATGAATAAACAGATAAAGGAGCTCCATGGGATCCAAATCCTCCATCTTCTGAACTTCCTGACTGTCTATCAAGCACTGCCAGTCCCATGTCAAGACAGATGCAAGAAGCAAGAAATTGTCTCTTACAGGTTTTTGTATTTTATTATTCAATTATTTGTTTACGAAATTGATTGTATAGGTGACTGGCCTGATCTCTCAGCAATTTACAGTTAGATATAAGATCAACATTAAAACCAGCAGGATTAAAAACAATTAAAATCAACACTTAATACTCATTTTTAAAAGTGTGTTTCTAGGGCATTTCTAAAAGCTTTCAAAGAGGTTAAGTACCTCAGCTCACATGAAGTACATTTCTCAAAATTGAGGCAGCTACAGAGAAGACAAACTCCTCAATGAGCAGAGGAGAAGCACAAACCAAGCCATGTACAGCTTTAAAGAAATAATATCCACAAGCAAATTAGCTGCCACTGGAATGGTTTATCTCCCCGCCCCCACCGCCCCACACACAAATATAAAAGTTATTTAAGAGCACGCATTACAGTTGTTATGTATCTCCTGTCCTTAAATGGCATGAAACTATACAACCCATGCACAACCATCAGGCTGAAATGCAAATGAGGTTGGAAAAAAACTTTCCTGTGTGGCATCTGTAGAGAAAAGAGGGAATGGCCTTGAGGGACAGAAGGAAGAGCTGCTGCCAAGGCAGCAGGCAGATAAAAGAAACCTGAGTCTGGGGCAGAATTGTAATGCACATAAACGTTTCAGACAAGCCCCTTCCTAGTTCACACTTCATTAAACAAAGTTAGTCCATTCCCTTTCTCTTTTTCCCCTCATCCCAAAGCACAAAAGTGCTACAGCACTTATTTACTTAGCTATTTTTAAAAATTATATTATGTTGGTTGATTGAGTTGTTGGTTGATTGTGACCCTCCATGCTGCTCATGGCAGTCCACAATGAAAATAAAAACACATCACAATTATTCAATCAGTCAAAATAACAACAACAGTAACAATAATAATAAACCCACAGCAATTAAATAAAGCAGTATATCAACCAAAAAGATCAAATATAAACCATAGATTCAAATTTCGTATAAATGGGGGTTCAACAATCATCCCCTGTCCCACACTTAGCTAGGAGGGAACTGCAAACTCTCTTGCAATGTAATAAAAGGTGCTCCTGGCCCTTGTGAGGCATCTTACTGAAAAACAGAAGAGGTTCAGCATTTGGGCTGCCTCAGGCAGGAGCACAGGCTCAGCACCAGGACCTACCATGAGGTTCTCAGGAGGAAGCAGACCAGGTGGAGCAGAAAAGCAATTATCAGCTTGTTTGCATGAACCAGACCAAATGGACTAGATAGGGCCTTCAAGTACAAGGTGCCAGCCACAGGATACATACCTTTTCAACCCTGAGACACAGACAAAAATCACCCACACAGCTGCTTTGCCACTGCTTGATGGCTGGGTGACAGCTGAAGTCTAGATTTCAAACTCTGAATGTCTTCCAGACCTTGAGAGATTTAGCTTTGATCTCAGCCTTACGTGAGGTTGGTGAAGGCTGAAAAGTCTGAACATGTATACATCCACAGGGTTTTGTGGACAAACTACGTATGGAGCTACTGATCAACACATTTCATTAATGCTAAATACGATTATCATCATAAGATTGATGCACTTTCTCTCACTTTATCTTTCTCTCTCCTGCCCATTAGGCCTATGTGCAGCACACTGACAGCCAAGTATAATGGGCCTGTGCAGATTGGCTGCAACTAGCCTCAGTGAAGTGTCTGGGGGGAGGTCAAAAAAGTCAAGAGAGGGAGAGGGCGGAGCTGGCGTCGCGGCGATACGGCGGGCGATCCTGGGCTCCCAGGATGGCAGCCGATATCTCCTCGCCCGGACGGTCCCGATGGACCTAAGCCGTCCCGTAGAGATGGCGAACGCAAAGGGCGCGTCCCGCGGATCTCAGGGACGCCGCAAGTCCCAGATCGATCCGGGGAGAAGCTCTTGAAGCCGGTGGAGGAGAGGCAGCCAAAAATGGCTGCGAAAGCCGGGACAGCTCCAAAGGAAGATGGAAGAGAAGGGTGTCAACTGGGTGAGATGGACTTTTACTATTCAACTATTCTTAGAGAACACCTTAAGTAACTTAAAGAGATTTTTAAAAGTGAAGAAAAGTGGATTAAGCGGCGAGATTGAACCCTATTAAAAAAAAAGAAGGGGGAGAAAATTTTTCTTTTCAACTTTCCCTTTTTAGTGGAATTGACAAGATGTTTTTCTTTTAAAAAAAATATATTTTTAACTGGATTGGCTTTCTCTTTTTAATACTCAATAACTTTTTATTTTAAGCCTTTTTTTTACTAAGTTTTTTTTATTGTTATAAGAAATTTATATCTTTTTGACTTTGAAATGGGGAAAGTGGAGTTAAGAGAAAGTAAATGAAAGAAAGTTGCACTGCCATTTAGAGGCGCGAATTAGTGCTTTTTTTTTCATTGTGACGCACGCTCAAAGACCCTGTGCTTTCTAAAAAGATAGTGGGATGTGCATGTTTATACAGGTGCCATCCGTAACTATAAACAAGAAAGTGGAGTTGAAAGCGACTTTGAAAACATTAAGATGGAAAGTTTGAGCCAGTCACAAGAGCCTTGATTAGTGGCAGTAGCTCTTTTTTCTGCTAGAAGCTCTGCTTTGCTTTCTATTCCCCCCCCAGATGGATTTTTTTTTTTAAAGAGGCTTAGCCTTTTCCTTCTTTTCCTTTTCTTTTTATTTTTCCTTTTTTTTTTCTCTCCTTTTGCTTCTTTTTTTCTCTTATTTTTGGCAAGAACAAAGATAAAGAATCCTTTGACTCAATGAAGGTTTATCAAGATAATAGACTATACGAGAAACACAATGCAGAAAAAGATCTTTAAACTATTGAGGATGACTATAAAAAATTGGAAGAAGAGCTGCAGAAATTCTCAAAAAAAAAAAAAAAAGAAAAAAGATATTAAAGCTAAAATGGACTTAATTAAACATAAAACGGGATCATTGGAAAAGGAAGAAATAGTACAAGAAATCAGAAACATTAAACGGAATTATTGTGAGGCCTATAAACTGAGAATTAAAAGGGTTAATCAACTGATAAATGAAGAGAGACAGATTTGTTCTTGGCACTGAGGGTGAGAAAAAGATTATACAAGATTATAATGGAAAATCGTACTAAGAGAATGTACAAAAAGAAGAAGTAAAACAATATTGAAAGAAACTATTGCAGATGTTTAAAGAGAAAATCAGGGGAATACAACAATGATGGAACTGACAGAAGCTTCCAAAAGCAGAATGTTCAAAAGGACACTTATTATTGCTTTCTCTTATCCAATAATATAGAAAAAAGGAATGAACAGCCAGATATTTTGGGACATTGAATGAAAAGGGTGAACTCAAAATTATGCAAGCGCTGGAATAAAGTATAAATCTGAGATATATAGTTAAAAATTGTATAACATGTAGTGAAATCTGGTTAGAACTGTAACTTGGTTAGAATTGTAATTGATACTGTAACTGATATTGGTTAGAATTGTAACTCTTAAGAATTGGAAAAATTAAAAAGTACTTATGCAGGAGGAAGTTATTCAAAATTATGGAATGTGCAGAGATGAGTTAAATTGAGATTTGAAATTAGAGTAAGAAGATAAGCAATTTTATATGACACGGGATTTGTTTTTATTAATGATTAGATGAGAAAATATAGTAATGTAATAGATTAGGAAATTTTATAATAGAAATTTGATATTAATTATTATATATATACACATATAATAGATAGATGGAGATGTATTACTAATCCTATTGAAAGTTAAAATTTTTTGTAATATATGATTTTATAGATTAGCTATGAATGATTAATAATTGTTAATTGATAAGTATACAAGTATATTTTTGAATAGATGATATGAGAATTTAAGATTATGAAAGGGGCACCAACGAGTTTAACTGGTTGACACACGGTATAAAATGGAAGATGCTTTTTTATGCCTTTTTATGTTTTTGTTTGTTCATGTTTGTTTTGTGTTTGTTGTAAAAATAAAAAAAACATTATAAAAAAAAGTCAAGAGAGCAGTCTGGCCCATGCAGCCAAAGCTGTGCCCCTTTTTATGGGTGTCACAACATGCAACACCTGTAAAACAACAAGGGGGGTTGACTATGTGGTTGCAAGCACCATCTTGACTTTTTTGACCTCTCCATGGACATCCCAAGGCACAGGCAGGCCTACCCTTGAAGAATATCCGGAAGCTTCAGCTGGTCCAGAATGCGGCCGCACGAGCAATTTTTGGGGCCTGAAGAAGGACCCATATAACACCTCTGCTCCGTGAGCTGCATTGGGTACCAGTTTGCTTCCGGGTCCAATTCAAGGTGTTGGTTATTACCTTTAAACCCCTACATGGCATGGGGCCAGGCTACCTGAAGGACCGTCTCGATCCCATGATCTCTACCCGTCCCACCCGATCTCACAGAGAGGGCATGCTTCGGATCCCCGCGGTAAAAGAACTTCAATTAGCAGGGTCCAGAAGGCGGGCCTTCTCTGCTGTGGCCCCCGCCCTTTGGAACATCTTGCCCCCAGAGGTGAGACAGGCCTCCTCACTCCAGGCCTTTCGGAGGGACTTGAAGACCTGGCTCTGCCATCTGGCCTGGGGCAGGGAGGGAGGATATCAGAAATGGGGTTGGCTGGCCCCTTAGTGGTATGCTGTGCCCCCAGTGGCCTCTTGGATTTTGTAGTTGTTTATTTTTCTAATGTTTGGTTTTATAACTTTTAATGGTATTTATGTTTTCTAGTGTGTTGTAAGCCGCCCAGAGTCCCCCATTGTGGGGAGATGGGCGGGGACAAATTAAATAAATAAAATAAATAAGTAAATAAATAAAATCCATTCACTTCAAAGCACAGCCCCCTTCACTTGTGCTGCATATATCCAGAAGCCCCTATTACTGAACAAAGGGCAGCAGTGCACCCTCTATGCCAGTGTTGTCCAAACTTGGCCACTTTAAGATGAGTGGACTTCAACTCCCAGAATTCCCCAGCCAGCATGGCTGGCTGGGGAATTCTGATAATTGAAGTCCACTCATCTTAAAGCGGCCAAGTTTGGACAACACTGCTCTATGCCAAACAGAGGTGGGGTGTGGCTTTGTTTTATGGTTCTGCTTCAAAGGGGCGCTTTGCTCTTAGCTCTGATTAAGCAAATTGTCCCTCTGAAGATCTGCATAGCCCTAAAAGAAAATGGACAGGAATTGCTCAATGTGTTTAGTTCAGAATCAAGACCAGCATAAAAAGCGAAAATTATGTGACATAAATGCTTGTTTTGAAAAGCAACTCAGCAATAAGAACCACAATAACAAGGAAAGTTGTGGCTTTGTTTGTCTGTTTCACTGGCCACAGAGTGGAGACTAGGGGACAACAGACTTTAATCTATCTCATTCTCTCTTTTTAAACTAGAGTTTATTTTTTACTAGACTGCTTTTATATTGTTTGAATGATTTTAAAAGTTTCCCTGAGAACCCAGGATTCAGAGATAGAATGGCCTTATATAAAATAGTAGCTTTTTAAAAAAAAAAATCAGTTGAAGACTGTTGCCTTATACTGTAATAGTATTATAGCAAAAATGAGTTTAGAAAGAAAGAAAACAAAACACACAACTAGCAATATAACTCTCTAGGTATTTATATGGAGGTAATTGTCTTATGTCCAGTGATACTGGCTCCCATGTCCATGGAAATCTGCTTGATACCATGTTAGACAATATTAGCTCAATTTACAGTGGCTGGGTTCACACAACAAGCTTTCCCATGGTTAAATTAATTGTGGTTTATTTAATTTAACCCAGTTGATTTGCTCTGGACCACCAGCTAACCACACAGGGTGGATTCTCACAACACATTATGCTAAAATGTGGTTGGCAAGTTGTGGGTTGATATGTCATATAAACACAGCCACTGTAGACTATGTCTATAATATTTTCAAGGTTTCAGACTAAACTCATTCCTTGGAGAGGTCAAGGAGGAAACTAAGACCTTCTATAGCATAGTGCTACAGCTCTTCTCTTAATGCACCCTAAATGAATTACACTTTCGCATTTCATCAGTTTTGCTGTCTCTTCCTAGGGCTATGATTTCTAAAACTCTCTCTATTAGAGTGCTAGTCCCTCCCTGCCCCTATTTTATTGTATTTTGGGAACTGCCTCTTTTCAGAGGAAATGGAGAAATGTGTGTTTGTGAACTCTAACCAAAACAGCCTCAGGGCATGATTTTAAAAAAATGAAAATTAAACCTCAAAAACATGAATGATTGGTTCCTGATTAACTTCATTGATATTAAAAATGGAAGCGCCAAGGGCTGATTGGGAGACTGAAGGCCAACATTTCAGCTGGGTGCAGTTTGTGTCAAGGGTAAGCATTGCTAAGCTGAGTAGTGGGAACTGGCTTCCTCTAAATAGGGATCTCAGAGCTTTTAGATGATAAATGTTAAAACATCCCAGCAGTAGGATGATAGTGTAGCCATCTCCAGCCTGGTGCCCTCCTGATGAGTTGCACTCCCAACACTTCTGGAAGAGATCTAGTGAGGACAATTAAATAGCTGCGCTTTAAAATGGAATAAAATGGAGCTGGTATCCTTCTGCTCTTCATTGTTGCTGTTATAGTTGACATTCAGAGCATGTTAAGGAAAGAAAAAGGAATTATTTTAAGATCAATGGCTTTTTTATTTGTGTGCATATAGTTATAGCCTTCCTATTGCCCTAAAGCAGTGTTTTTCAAACTTGGCAACTTTAAGATGTGTGGACTTCTACTCCCAGAATTCCCCAGCCAACCATGCTGGCTGGGAAATTCTGGGAGTTGAGGTCCACACATCTTAAAGTTGTCAAGTTTGAAAAACACTGCCGTAAATAATGCACTGTTTTGTAAGTGGATAGCAAATTTGACATTCTGTTGAACAGTCTTCTTTCAGTGATGGATGTTCTATTTTCTCTGAATATGGAAGTATCTTTGGATAATATGTGCACTACTTCTGGTATTTATTTTTAACATGACAATGTCATGACAAACTATGGCTTGTGACGAAACCAAACCTGGTTTCATTCTGAGTTTAAATTCTCCCATTTTTTTTCCCTTCCTTTGGCAAGGAAATGAGATCAGTTCTAAATTTCAATTAATCACAGGTCGATGTTTCATTTTAACGGTACTCTGATAAAGGAAAAGACTCAGCTATGGGCCGGTAGAGGAACAGGAAAAGGAGGAGAAGGAGATGGAGCTATGGCTAGGGAAAATTATGTTGAGCTTTAAATTGATAACAGCTCTCTTTAGGGCCCATTAACTTCAGTATGGATCATAAATGCTGGGCAGTAGATGTGCACAGAAGGAAAGCCTACTCTTTACCATCACATACACACAGCAATAATTCAGATAAAGCTACTGAATTCCAACTGAGTTTTACAGAATTCATAAACCCAATGAATTCAGAAGTATTCATAAGTTTAGTGTATCCATAACTGTCTACTGCAATAATCTCCAATGAATATGAAGAAAAGCTGAAGATAGTTATGCTATTTAAGCCACTTAAGGGACAGGAGTCCTGTTGTATTTTGCATCTAGTCACCCGCCACTCAGGCAGGACTGCTTTGTTTCCCATTGAGTTTCTATTTTAGTCCTGATTCATGCAAATTGTGTTAGAACTTGCTGGGAAATAATTATCATAGCAGGCAATAATGCAAGTGTTAAGGTGCCAGAAAATGGGCAAAACAGTTCCAGTTCCTGCCTGGTTGGGAGTCCTCCCCCTCTCAGTTTCTAGGGATTCTGTTCTGGCTTCTTTCTCATCTTGGAGAGAGTTACATCTGGCTGGAAGCCATGCTGTGGGCTTGAAATGAAAATGTCCTCCTCTATCTCCTTGTGCTCTGGAACGCAGAAGAAAATACGCCAGGAGATAATCAGTCCATCTCATGTTTTGCAGCAGTATTTCATAGCTAAAGAGGGTCTATACAGTAGTCGACTTAGTCTGTCAACTGATTTATGTATTTTAATACTATACAAAGCTTTGGGAAAAGAAACCTCTATCTGAAACCCAAGAAATCTGAGTGTGTGTTAAATTTCCATACTGTCATACTGAACAACCTTCCAAAGGGAAGTTGAAATTATACAGATGTCCTCCAAAAATGTTCTCTGCTCAACCTTTCTGACAGAGACAATTTTAATAGCTAAATGTTTAGCTGATATCCTGTAATATCTTGACTGTAATTTCAGCTTTTTTTTAACCTGTCTTGTTCAGGTGATCATTTAAAATATGAGTGCATACGGACACACATACGCATAAGCAGGCCAACGATAATGCCAAAATAATGGCATCATGCAAATGCCACTGTTAGGTATGTAGCTAAGTCATGGCATTTGCATTTACCTGGCTTCATACAAGATGTTTAACCATATCAGATAAATATCTAGCAGCCATATACACACAACATTCTAAGATAACTAGAATGGGGCTAGGTTATTTGCATGACTGCCTCTCCCCAGTTGCATTTACCCATCCCATGAGGTCCAACAGGAGGGGCATGTACCATGTCCCTTCAGTTAAAGAAAGTCATCTTATGGGACCTTGGAAATGTGCCTTTTCTGTCACAACACCTGCCCTCCAGAATACCATACCCCTCAAGATCAGATTGGCCCCACCCTTACTGGCTGCCTGTAAAGCACTGAAAATCTAGATGTGCTCCAGGGCCTGTACATCAGAAGATTAGATGGCCTGTTGAGAGGTTTCTGTCTATTGTTTTGTTGGTTCATCCTTGATGACCATTATTGGCTTTTTATTCTGCTAATATTGTTTTTTCTTGTTTTAATGAGTTGTTAGCTACCCAGAGTTGCATTTGTGAGATGGGACCCCAGATAAATTAATGTAATAAATAAATTAAATGAAGAAATAGTTTTACCCTTCAGTTATTGTGAGAACCAACCAACTGCATGCTTAACCCTGGGTTTAACATTCATTCCTTTTAAGACAGTTTCCAAGTGTAGGTAATGTGGGTGTTGGCTATGTTTTGGATCACAAGTTATGCATGTTGAGCTAGGAGCTGCTCTCATATGTACACTTATATTAATACCCACATCACACACACTGTGCCTTTCTGGAATTCCCTCCCTCCCTCCCTCCCTTCCTTCCTTCCTTCCTTCCTTCCTTCCTTCCTTCCTTCCTTCCTTCCTTCTCTTGCACCCTTTTCCACTTAAGGGTTCTTTTTGTGAATTGTCTCCTTTTTCTCCTCCTTTTCTTCCTTCTTTTCTACTTTCCTCCTAAGATTCTTTTCTATCTACATCTTTCTTTCCTACTTCCTTTTCCTTTGCTTTTCATTCCTTTAAAAAACGAAGATCAGTGGGCAGTTAAGAGCCCATAGCAATAATGGCAGCAATATCAATGGATTTAAAGTGGCAAAATTAAAATTGCCATGTAGAATGAGATAAGTCAGCATGATGGTGGGAGGAATTGGCATGAATCTAGAATCCATTTAGGTGGAAGTGGCAGATAAATTATGAATGAATGAATGAATGAATGAATGAATGAATGAATGAATAAATAAATAAATAAATAAATAAATAAATAAATGGTAGGTTGCATAATGACTTCAAGAAGATAACAACAGGTCATGGAACATATTCCTGATAAATTGCACTATTTTTTTCATAAGATCAGACTGGAAAAAAAAGTAACTTCTGTCATTAATTGTCTCATAAAATCTGCAGTGATTAATAACATTCACCCCAAATCTCCAGTTTGGTTGTTGCTGCGTTAGATATGCTTAGTACATATTTGGTGTAATGATCTGTAACAGTTCAAATATTTTGAATATTTTATGTGTAGACACCTTGAGAAAATTTATGCAAAAAAGAATTCATCAAGAGATGGAATTTGATTATCATTGTAGGTTAAGACCTTTCTATTTTAATCTTGAGCTGTATGCATATTCAATATTTCATATTAACATTAGTAAAAAAATCTGGCCCAATTAAAATTGTTTAGCTAATCCCAGTATATCTGTGTCCTCAACTGTACTCTCCTTGATAAAGGCAAGGGTGATAAGAGCTAGAAGTTGTTCAGATTTCTAATTCTTAGAAACTTGTATCATGTTTATCCTATACTTGAAGCATTATAATGAATGTATCATGTAAATGTGTATCTAAGGTAGTGCTATCTCACATGAGATTTTAACATTATAATTGTCCACTTGGGCAAGAGGATCAAATGATGAAACTTATGTAGAGATGCAAACCAAAGTCAGGATGCAAGTATAAATGGTTTGGATTTGCATCATGATATTGCAATGCACATTTCATCCTTTTTTCGTTATTGCGGTTTGTACCAGATACTTACATTCATCATTTCACTTACACCCTACTTAAAATAGGATGCCAAAAGAATTAGTATGCGAAAAATTACAGGTCTCTTATGCATTTAAACAATTGTGGAGAAGAGGGAATTTCACAGGTTTAGCAAGCCCATATACACATTCAAGGTGCAGAAACTTTGTCTTCCTCCAACTGAAGTACACTGAATGGACACAACATCGTGTGAGCAAATGACCCATTTCACAATCTCCATGGATACTTCAAAAATGTCTCTTTGCCTTTTAGGATCAACCATCAACAGCAAAGGAGCAATCAGCCAAGAAATATGCCACAGACTAGCATTTGGTAGACCAACAATGAAGGCCTTAGAAAAGATATTCAAATGTTGTGATGTGTCTATACCTTTAAAAATCAGAGTCATGCAAACCATGCTATTCCCTGTGACACTCTATGAAGGTGAAAGTTGGGCTTCGAATAAGCAAAACAGGAGGAATATGGATGCTTTTGAACTATGTTGTTGGGAAGACTCCTGAGAATACTGTGGACAGTCAAGAAAATAAACGAATGGATCATCAAATAAATCAACTCAAAGTTCTCACTGGAGCCACAAATATCCAGGCTCAAATTATCCTACTTCGGACACATTATGCAAAGTCCTAGCTCTCTAGAGAAGGCTGTAATGCTGGGAAGGGTGGAAGGAAAAAGAAGAGAACAACCAGCAGCTGTAGTAAGTGGATGGACTCACTTACTGTAGCACCATTGGAATTGCTGAAGGATCAGGTTAGGGAGCGATTGTCATGGAGAAAACCTATCAATGTGGTTGCTAAGAATTGACAACAACTTGATGGCATGTAATTAATCAGTTATACTTTGTTCACTGATTTGGCTTCTTCTGATAGCAATCTCTTGGTTAGTCTTACTTACTTACTTATTTATTTATTTGTCAAATGGCCATAGACCAAAGATCTATCAAAAATAGACAGAAGCTATACAGCAATTGGAAAAAGAGAAAAGCATATAAGCAGGTGAGCTTCCTAACAACTGACATACCAGAGACCAGCTACGGCAATATTCCTCTCACATACTCATATCTCCTTATCATCTCTTTACTTTTTCCTTCCTTCCACTTTGTTTTTTGACATCTTCCGCAAGGAAGTCACTGCCTCCAGCATTCATATGATACAAACCATTCCTTCCTCAAGGCTGAAATGCCCTGAATTGCACTGAAAATCACCGAGTTATAACTTAATGTCTTTGCACAATGTGATTCCTGATAGTTAATCATGGTTTACACAATTACAGCAGAGAGCTGAAGGGGCTTCAGCCAGAGTTTTATTCTCTTCCCGATGTAATATTTACTTAATAATTCATGTCTCATATTTGACAGATATTTATGAGCAGTTAACCTGAAAAGACAGCATCTTCTCTCCAAATCATAAGCTATTCATGTGTCAAATAACTTTATCAATATATATTATCTGATATATATATATATATATATATATATATATATATATATATATATCAGATAATATATATATAGGTGAAATCATGTTCCTGCTATCTGGAGTAACTATGCAGTGTGTTCTTTAACAACTTTTCTGTCACTTTGCAGAAATCTGCCAACTGAGAACCAAACAAGGAATTTATGATCCTCAACAGCCCTCATGTTAAGATTTTTCTTGCTCCGAGCTTCACAGATATGATGTTACTAGATACCTGGGGCAGCTAGAGCAAAAAATGGCCTATGATCTAATTTTTTTTTTTCCTAAGAGATTTTCTGTATTTCATCCGTTAATATTCTCATCCTGTAGAGAGTAAGGAGGATGCAAAAAACATTACCTAGGCAAAAGGGGCTGAAACGTTTTCAGAGAAACAAGACAACGTTTTGAAGCAACTCAGGCAGATACCTCCCTGAATCACTGGAGTATAAAAAGGGGGAAGCTATAGCACACTCAGGCTTGCGAGTTTCTGTTATTATAGGGCAATCTGAAAAGTAGTTCTAGTCTTCCTGTGGAACTGGTTTCTTGGTCTGGTGTACCTAGTGGGGCTGACACTTCCAGATAATTAAACTGTGCATGTGGTGCTTAATTTGTCATATCTTTGTTTCTTTAAAATGGTGTTAAACCTATTTTAACACATAGGCTTTGGTTTTCACATATTTTTTGCCTCAAAATGATGGGACACTGCCAAAATTCAGCAGCATAAGGGGCAGGGCTCTTCAGCCGCAAAACATGGGGACCGGGAAGACATTCTGTACTAGAATTGAAGATTGCCCCCAGTAATTGATCAACTTGTGAGCCTTAAATAAATTTTGTATCTTGTCTCCACATCTTTCAGTCTGTGAAAAGAAAAATTAAAGACTTCAAAAAGCTTTAAATGCAAGCTCTTTTATCCACCTGGAATATTCAAGGCTACTGTTTCTATGAACAATAAACAGAAAATGTAACTTGGCAAAAATCCATCTTCACGCTTAAAGAACTGTCAGTACACAATTAATACATTATTCAGAAGAGGGCAGCTGAAACCAAAAGTAAAAATTCTGAATGGAACGTCTAGATCAGCCTTTTCAACCTTTTGATCTTGGAGGAACCCTTGAAATATTTTTCAGGCCTTGGGGAACCCCTGCACATTCAGGCTGAAATATAGGCCAGAAGTTTCAAAATTATTATTGTTTCATGTGTAGGCTTGTATATATGCATTAGAAGTGTTCTTAAACTAAAAATAAAGAATGAAACTTACCTCTTTAATCTGAAGCCTGTGCTTGTTTTTTGCTGCACAAACACTCAATTCTGGGCCAAACTTGAGGTAAGCACACACGGATTTCATTTTCAACTGAAATAAGATGATTTCTGTTGTTGCTTTTGATGCTTGTTAAATAAGAAAAAGCTTGCTCACACATGTAAGAAGTTGGAAACTGTAGCAAAATGCCTTCCTATGAACGGCAAGATACTCTTCTTTCACAGAAATCCAGAACTTGTCCATGGGCAGATCAGTGAATCTCGTCTTGAGTTGTGATCAGATCGCAGCTCACAAAATTCTTCCTCTTCCTTCAAAGTGAAGTTCTCAGGCTGAGCAGAAGATGCAGAGAAAGGATCCCTCACCCAGTCATACATTTGTGTTGAAAGGGAGGGAAAGTACTGATCAGTTTTGTTCTGCAGTACTTCCAGGTGGTTTTCAATTAGATTTGAGAATTTTTGGTATCCTTCCTCACTCTCAGGCCCAAGCAGCAGTGGAAACATTTCAGTATTTCCTTTTGCAACATGATTTTTCCAAATATCCAGTTTTCTTTAAAATCCAAGAATCTGATCACTTGAAGTCAAAACATTTTCTCCAGTGCCTTGCAGAGACTTGTTCAGCTGGTTCATGTGATGAAAGATGTCCGCTAAGTATGCTAGTTTCTGCAACCATTCTCCTCTTCAAAGCACTCAGCAAAATGTGGAATACTATTTTCTCAAAAATACTCTTGCAATTCTGCCTTCAGCTCAAAGACCCTGTTAAGAACCCTTCCTTTGCTGAGTCACCATATTTCTGTGGGTAACAGGAGACTTATGTGCTCGTTGTCCAGGTTTTCACACAGTTTTTAAAAAAATTCTTGACTGAACTGGTCTTTGTTTAATAAAGTTAATAATGTTTGTAGCATCATCCAGAACTTTTTTCATTTCATCTCCAAGAGATTTTGACACAAACACCTCTCTGTGAAAAAAGCAGTGCGTTGTGACAACATCAGGATTTTCTTTTCTTACAAGAGAAATGAAACGTCTCATGGAGCCAACCATTGATGGAGCACCATCAGTAAAGTTGCCAACACAGTTCCTCCAAGACAGACTTTTTGTTTCCAGATATAAAGGCAAACATTAAATACATTTTGGCCTTTGCATGTTTCATGTAGTTCTTTGCAACAGAGAAGGTTTTCTTGAATTTCACCATCATTTACAAATCTTACAAATGCCATAACATTTATTGGTGATATCTATTGACTCAACTTGGATAGAAAAACTGTTGTTCTTCAGTTTATCACACAAAACCTCTTCAGCATCATGTGACATGTCATCAATACACGACTTACTGTACTGTTTGACTGTGGAACCTTTTCAATTTCTTGTACTGCATCTGGTCCTAGCATTTTTCCCACTATTATTTTACATGCTGGCATGATTACGTTCTCACCCAAAGTGAGACTTTTCCTTTGCTTTGTAATAAGTTCTGCTACTAAATAACTTGCTTCTTAGGCTTTTTTACTGACTCTCATTTTATTAACAAAAGCTTTACTCTGTTCTGTAATTCCAATAGCTGTTTACAATAACCAGAACTTTTACTTATCATATGGCTATGATTTGTAGTTAAGTGTCTTTTTAATTTTGCTGGAGCCATTGCTGCATTTGTAAATTGTTTGTCACAGAGGCACAACAGAATAGGACAACTTGGATCACCAGTCCGTGTAAAACCCATTGATAAATAGCTTTCATTGCAAAGATAGACTTTTTTTGAATCCGTTGATGTACAAATGCATGAGAAGATTTAAATTCTTTATTATCATCATCAACATTAAATTTATCAGTATAATCTGTTCTAGAATCCTCCTCTTCTCTCACACACATCTTCTTCAAAAATTGCCGCATTGGACCCTCAGACATGACTGAATAAACATGTATGAAATTTATTTAAAATAATGGGATAAAATAACTACAGGAAAACCACAAGGAGAAGACGCAGGAGGAAGAGACTGATGTCACAGACTAAGTTGGATGAGTCCATTAATTTCTTGAAAAATGCACTTCTCCCTCCCCTTCCTGCAATATATTCCTCCCTTCCTGCAATGTAGCATTTACCTGTTATCAACAGTCTCCCCTATCTCACATCAAAAATTAAGAATGGATTCAACCAAATAAACACAGTCCTACAGCTCACTACCAGAGAGTTCAGAAAGAGTTGTAACTAAATTTTTGTTTGGCCTCTGCTCATCACTATGAGAGTGCATTGCCTGAATTTGAAACAATGTTTTAAATAAATCATGATCTCCCAGGGAACCCCTAGTGACCTCAGAACCCCAGTTAAGAAATCCTGGTCTAGATGTGTAAGCCTACTTTGTCATGGTTGGGGAGACTGAAGACTGGAGAAAGGTAAGTCTGTCAGTTAGGTTTTCACAAAATTTCTAGTCTTGCCACAAATTCTGTTTTATAAAGTAGGTTCTTTATACATATTCTGTATTCAGAAATACATTCTTTGAACTTCATGTATTTGCATTTGTGTATATACTTTTTGCAAATGATTTTTCCACAAGGCAAAAAGATAGATGTGCTTTTAGTGAATTTGGAAATCATGAGGCCTTTGAAATGACAACAGCTAAAGTAAGAACAGTGTTTCCATGGCAGAAATAATTTCATTTCTACAATATCCTGGGTAATGAATTGTCTTTGTGTTGTGCCTGTTTTTATACAGTAGCTCCAATACAAAGATAAAATGAAGAGGTAGTTATTGGATACTTCACCTACGAAGATCAGAATCATGCAGGCAATAGTATCCCCTGTGACTACCACAGGGTGTTCACCACTCTATGGAAGCAAAAGTTGGACTTCAAAGAAGCAGGATAGAAAGACTGTTGATGCTTTTGAACTTTGGTGTTGGAGAAGACTCCTGAGAATACAGTGGACAGCTAAGAACAAACCAATGGATCATCAAACAAATCAACCCAGAGTTCTTACCAAAGCCACAAATGACCAGACTCAAATTATCCTACTTCAGACACATTATGCAAAGACTTAGCTCTCTGGAGAAGGCTGTAATGCTGGGAAAGGTGAAAGGAAAGAGATGGAGAGGATGACCAGTGCAAAGTGGATGGACTCAGTTACAGTGGCAATGACTGCACTGTTAGAAGACCTGAAAGACAAGGTTAGGTACAGATCATAATGAAAAGTATCTATGTGGTCGCTAAGACCTGATACCAACTTTATGGTACATAATCAATCAATTAATCAGTTATTGGATACAGGAGAATATGTATGTGTGACCGAATATAAACACGTAATATTCTATGCAATATTTATGTGCCTTCCAAATGTATCCAACTGGTATATATAGGACATAATTTGTGCCTATCCATGATGATATTATTATATAACATTGGCTGTCATAATGCCACATGATTGACTTGGAAACTAAATCTTGATCCCTTGTAGCTGTGATCTTTGATGCATTGGTGCCAGTTCTTCATGAGGCAGGTTTAGCAGTACTTCAGCAAGTTATGAAAATAAAGACATTGAAACTGCACTTGCTCATATTAACTTCCTGTACTCTTTCTCCTCTTCTGTCAAGTATTGTGAAATTTTTAATTGCAAGCTACCTTTTAGACAGTATTTGCAAATTACACATAAAACAATAAGCTAAGGTGCACATGCCCGACGAAAATCCTAACCAAAGTTAACCAAGCATAGCATGTTGTGTGAATGTATCTGTAATCTGATTGTGTTGGAAGAATACAGCCTTAGAATGTACATTATTATTACAATTACTACAATTGTTATTTTATTGTATTAAAGATATTATATTGGTATTGATAAATCTGCTGACTTTCAAAAAAGCCTTGGATATGCTAAGCTGCTGCCAATTAGGGACACTTACAAAAAATTACATATATATGAACAATACTGTTAGGTGCACAAGACTCTTGGGAATATAAAAACAGATCAGAAGAACAGTTTGATGGCAATTACTTTAAAATGTAGTAACCCCCAAAAATGAGAATGGATGAAACAAAAGCAAGCTGTAACTCAGAGCTCTATCCCAGCAATAGGTCAACTTGTTATGTGTTGCTAGAACTGCTTGTTGTAGACAGACATCACAAGAGATTTTGATTACTCTTATCTGTGATAAAATTTTAAGCTGAGGTGAAGAAAATGAAACATCATCAACACTGTTAGAAAGGTTGTTGGGTTTTTTTTTTCCTCCAGTTTTATAAGTAACTTCACCTGCCAGGCTATGATTGATGGAACCATCTGGTTCTGCCTCACAGTGGAGCAGTAATGCAAAACTTGCACGAATGAAAAAGAGTTGTTGTTTGTGCAAAGCAAATCCTAGATTCAGAGTCATGGCTCCTATTCCTGAAAGTCAGCTTTTACATGAATTCAGTTCCAGTATCTCATTAGCATTCTATCTATGTTAAACTGCTATACATTATGTCATTCACGTTGACCAAGAGCCTGCTGGCAGAGCTGGGTTAAAAAAATCCAGACACATACTGCATGGCAGCAAAGAACCAGTTTTTTCTCTATCTTATTTCTGCCATCTCGATTTTTGCATCTGGATTTTTCTTGGAAATCTTGAGCCTTTGAAATGATAGCTGCTAAAGTAAGAACAATAGCCCTCCACTATGTCTAGTCATCTGGGCCCAGCTAGAGTGGCCTGGTCTCCCATACATTTTCAGATTACTAGAGACGGATTGTCTGAAGTCTAGAGTGTAGTCAGCTGAAAGCAGGGCACTAAGGTGAGTAGAGCTAACATTAATTCTTGTTTTATTTCTCAACTGCTTTCATAAGTATGTGGAACAAAATCGGAAATGAAATGCTGAGATTCAAGTGAATTATTCTCATTCTTGGGAGCTCAACCACAATATTAAAGTTTTCCCCAGTTGGAAGCTCTATATATGGGCATCTATTAACCATTGCAAGCAACCTGCAGAAGTGCTAAATCAGAATTTTCCAAGCTTTGACATTCTGAACTGTGCATTCAAATGAATCCTCTTGAAGTCTAACAGAAAAGCAGTTAGACAAATAATAAAAAGATACAGTTCGTAGCCATCCAAGATTCTGTGATCACTGAACTTGGAACAAAACCAAATGCACTCACCCTTTCCCTACCTCATCTCTTCCTTTATCAAAAGCTTTCCAGATAGTAGAATTTCTGAGAATTATTAGGAAGATACAAGATTAAAAAATTGCTTCAGCTCCCATCTACCCCAACACTGACAACATTAACTAGTCAAAGTTCTCCAGGGCTTTAAGCAGAAGTTAGATATTACAAGGCAGTTAAAATAGTTGCCTAGCAGCACAATCTGTCCATGTTTATTTGGAAATGAATGCCACTATATTCAGTGATAATGGCTCCTTTGATTGTTTAGGAATACGAGAAGCTACACCCTACAGCAGTGTTTCTTAACCTTAGCCACTTGAAGATGTGTGGACTTCAACTCCCAGAATGCTGGCTGGGGAATTCTGGGAATTGAAGTCCACATACCTTCAAGTGGCTGACGTTGAGAAACACTATTCTACAGAAATCGGGGGGAGTGTGGTAGCATTTTTTCTGAGTAACACATTTTATTGAAAGTGTATGCCTCTTAATAAAATGTGTTAGTTGGAAAAGGGACTACCAGACTCCTTCTGGTTTTTGGCTACCATAATCTAACACAATGACTTCTACAGAATGAAGCTCCTTGGCCTCAATAGCGGAATAATATATACACTGACTAGAAGCAGTTTTCCAGAGTTTCAAACCAGAAGCTCTTCGAGGACTACCTGCAGATGCCCAAAGCTGAATGTGGAACCATCTGTATGCAGATCTTGTTCTTTGCCTGATAGTGCAACAATCCAAGCTAGTGATGGATGTATCATCCAGCCATTGTTATAGCGATACATCAGGATGCAGACAGGCTTTATATTGCCACAGCAATGGGTGGATGTTACTATAAATTATTAGTATGGTAGCTGCAGTTGTGGTGCACTTGGGAAGAAGATATTTATACAACTAAACAGAGCTCTGTACAAAAAGTAACGTGCGCCTAGTAAATTGGCATTTTTTAAACATGTGAATCTTTTCCTCTTGTGTGATATTCTTGCAATCTCTGAAAAGAGTGAGCTGTTAATCTTCAGGATGCTCCTTTATTAATGCTTACATGATCCATTTAGTTTCATTTAGTGCTGGTTTCTACTAATGTCTAATTAATCTATCATTTTTTTTAGAAAAATAATTTACAATATGCTTCCATCTGTCATCCCACAGTGAGATGGGCGATGACAAATTTGAAATATAAATAAAGAAATAAATCAGAACATTTCTCTCCCTTCCTACACTATAATCCCCATGCCTTTTTTCTTCTTCTCTTAACTGTTTAAGAGTGTTTACATTTGGAACTGTTCAAGGAAAGTAACTGAGAGACAATGTTAAGTTTCATAAGCTTTAATATTCTTTTCTGAGCAGCTGACAGGAAAACAAAACAAAAGAAAACACAGTTCCAAGTTTTTGCTTGAATCATAGTTGTCCAAATATATGAATGTATGTTACAGAAGCTGATATGCAGTCCTATATAGCAACATTATATTTCAACCCTACCTTCAATAGAACACACAAGATGGCTAGCATTAAAATCTACAATAAAAAAATAACAAAGCTCTCACAAATTGAAAAAGGGCATATAAAATAGCAATAATCAAAACATGTTAAGACCTAGAATAACAAAGAAAACAAATCAGCTGACTTATATCTATGAAAAGTGATTGTCTTGGACTGCAGGCTGGCACGAGGCTCTCTATATCACATTGTATTATAGTTCTACTGCTATATGATCTACTTTGAATCTTCCAAGGTACTGATGTCAAACTGATTGCTCTATGGTACCCTGAGTCCTCATTTTCTCTTTTATTGAAGAAACAGACATTGTTTGTCCTGCCTTCCACAGGATTTCTCAACGCTAATACATAACGGGTTCAGCCACCCAATTAGTAAATTGCAATCCGACTGTTCTTTGAGATTTGAACTCATTCAAGGCATTCTATCAGGTCAGATGGGTGGGCACGCATCAGGTTCCTTCCCTTAACTTGTAGTGGCCCCTGCCTTTTGGAACACCCTTCTCTCTGAAATCCAGCCCCTACTCTCCTAGCCTTCAGAAAAGCCTTGAAGATCTAGCTGGATCTGGGAGAGCGTAGCCAGAGACCAGTAAAGTTGTTTGTGGATATGTGGAGGGATGTTTTCTGAGGATGTTGTGAGTTTTTGTGATGGTCTTCTATACCCACATGAATTAGGGAGGTGCCTGTCTGAGCTGCTTATGCATACTTTCCGCTTGGTTGGAACTTAAGCCATGTTTTTCTCCTCATCACTTTGGTAATGGCCCTGGCTTATCTCTGTCGAGTCATTTTCTTTACTGTCTAATCAGTTCATGCTGATGATGTCACTGAAACACTGATCTCCCTAAGTACAGTGCAAGGATCTGCATGAGACGGCTTCTTTGTCATGTTGAGTCTGAAAGTGCAGAGGTCTTTGTGCATATAGGAAGGCTCCCCGCTGCAAACAATCATGCAGGTCACAAATCCCTGCTTAGTGCTAAGTAAAACACCCATAACAAATGACTTTCTAGCTTTTGCTCTTATAGTTACTTTTTCTTCCATCCCTGCAACCAGGATCTGCCTCAGAATAAATTAAGAGAATTTTTCCATGTCCTGCATTTTGGGAGGATAAACAACATGTCCTTTATCACACAATGAGGTCATACCCCCTTCAGGTGGTTGAGAAGAGCTATCATACCTTCCCTTCATCTTTTCTAGGGGTATCCTCAAGATATGATAAAAAATTGTGGCCATGATGGTGCAATCTAAGGCACAGACTTCTTGATTTTTTCAACCATACCCTGGGGACACCCTGATCTTTTCTCAAGGCTGAACATAGCCAATGGCTTTAGGCTCTCCTTTTAAGATTTAGGCCTTCTCCATACTGTTGAATTAAAGTGTTCTCCACCCATTCTTGAATCCACAGAAAAACTATGCCAGCATGAAACTTGTTCCCCCTCACCAGTTCCTATCCTACCTCTATTACCTGTGTTCTGAATCATCGCTAAATAATACTGTCCTGATTCTGTTGTGATAAGCAAAAGATAAGCAAAAAATTAAGCACTGGGCAGGTCTGACTCTTCAGCATCTCTAGCCTCCTTCCTGTGTCTCTTTTCCTACACTTCATTCTGTCATAACATGAGTTGAATAAAGTGGGGGGAAAGTTACAAAGGGAGATAAATCATAAATAGCATTTTTATTTAAATTTTTGCTTTCCTTCATTTCCTTTCTTCATATAGACTACAAATGTCAATTTCCCAATTCTTCCATATTGTGTCTGAAGGTAGGTTGGGTTGTTGATCCCATCTTTCCACTATTAAGCTATTGCAGTCCTGCCCTAAACCAGAAACCCCACAGAGTTAAAGCCGTTTCAGTCCTGTTATCTCAGCAGGTTAGTGCTATTATGGAATTGTGGTAGTCTACATTTACATTTACTGGCTGCTGACTGCTGACTGCTTCCTCTATGCTGCGTAGAAGATAAAAGAACATCCACTTGCCATACTGTGATATACAGGGACTCCTGGGCTTACGGGAGGAGCTACACACAGCTAGAATGTGGAAGAATACAAAGGGAACTCCTGTGTGAAAAAGAAATGTTTGACCACTCTTGCACAAATCTGGAGTTCTAGTGCTGCTGTGTCCAACTCTTTAGGGAGACCACACCAAAGTGGTGCAGATGAAGCTGAAAGGGGACCAGAGGAGATGGAGTGTACCCACATCAGCTCCAAACATTCAAGAAGCATCTCTCCGATCCCACCTTCTGTCAGTCACCTGACATTGCCTATGATGTAATGAGCAGCAACATATAAGCAAATTTACACAACCGGCAGCTGTCATTGGATACCATCAACTTAAGAAGAAAAACACTGCTTTAGCACCAATTAAAGGATGTCTTAAGGCTACCTTATTCACTGGTTGAGGATGAGATGAAACCTGTCTCACTCATGGGCTGGGACATGGTAGGAAAAAGATGTTGCTGTGGCATATTTTTGCTGTAGTTAGTTGCAAGTTGGGAAAGACCTCTAGTTTCTTGTCCCTTGATCATCTACCCCTATTCCAGTTTCTAGTCTGAATCCTGCCTATAGTGTGGTGCTATGAACAGAACACAATACTCAAAGTAGTTTGGAATATTTTCCTTATATGTTTACAATAAGTTTAAATTAAGGACTAATGAAACATTGTACAGTATAGGCAGTTTTATAAAAAGAAAAGGCTGACTCCTGCCCTTATAAATAAATAAGCACATCAGATAGCAAAACCTATATAAAGGAAGAAATATATCTTATGTATAGGAAGACATATGTATAGGAAAGATAAAATGCACATCATGGTTAACTATAGATAAGGAAACATCTGTTTTAACAGAATATGAAAGGAAGGAAGGATTGCACAGGAGAAAAATGTTCATGCTGATAGAGCAGGAACTATTGTAATAAGCTAACACATTCCATTCTACTGATAATGATTGGCTAAATCTTTAAACTAAAACCCTATAAGAAGGGAGACAGAGGAGCAGTCCATTGCAGTTACCACCCAATGCTACTTGACAACCTTGGGTTGAATAAATATATTTTCTTTGACCTTCACGGATAGTCTGGCATGTTTTATTGGATTCCCGGCTTGGGCATAAACTATCGGAAAAGAAGGTGTCAGATCCTGACAGTAGTATCTGACCATAATTTGAAAACTATGCTTCTATAGTTTTCATGTCATTTGGAAACTGCTTCAACTGATGCTACTTCCTGCTGCATTTTTCTTTTTGACACCACATCATGCTGCTGCACATATTTTCCCTGGGATCATCTACAATCCCAAGGTCCTTTTCACACAAACTACTAGCAAGTCAAATATTCCCCTTCCTATCCCTGTTACATACCCATTCAGAGTAGCAATTTTAATGAAATTTTGAGTCTCTCCTAAGCAAAGAATTAGGAAGAGGTAGCTACCTTATTTATTAGAGAATGAGATGATAGTATCTATCCAACTTTTGTGTGATCTCAACAAGCTAAGCAGAATTGGGCCTGATTCGTAATTTGCTGAGAGACAATAAGGAAACCCAGGAGTTGTGGGAATAGACTGGGAAGTTGAAAAAGATCCCTGGAAGAAACAAACAAACAAACAAACAACAACACAGTTCTTTACTGTTGCTGAAAAAGAACCGTATATGAAGTCACCAGGAATCACGACTGACCCCACAGAGAATTTATTCTTTGACATTGTTTAGCTCCCCAGTAAACCAGAGGAAGAAAGTTTGGGTTCTACAATAAATACAAATGAGCATATAACTCTTGCTGCCTTTTTTTGTGAATGTTAGTGTATAAGAGTGTAGTTGTTTCTTGATATGATCTGAAGACCAGGTCATGTGGATGGGTCTATTTAATTACTTACTACAGTGCATTAAAATAATAACAGGCAAGTTACTAAAAACAGTAAAGTATTGCAAGACCAAGAGCAGAACAAATAAAAGAATGAGAGATAGAAACATGAGTCATTGTTCCTGTGCATTGATTTGCCATTGCTGAACAGAGATTAGGCCTGTAAATAATGCAAATGATCAATACCTTTGCCAGAGTTTTGTCTTTTTTTCCCCAAACAAACACCCCTGTGGGGCTGCAGCTAACAACAAAATCTCACAAGATTAAAAACCTGCTCACAAAAGCCTATAGAATGTAAAACGTTGGAGTCAGTTTAAGCAAGGCTATAACTAGCCAATGCAAATGTGCTTTGGAAAATAGAGCAACTGTATGTCATTTTTAATGTAATCAGACAGAAATAAATTTGCTTAGGACTAAAGGAGGGAAAGAGGAATTTTTGGGGTTGGGGGAGAAAAATTGCATATGCTTATCCTTTAATCCTATGAGCCAGATTTCTAATTATACTTCCTAGGACAGCTAGAAAATGTTATTCTTCAAACCTGACAAGACTTGTTCTTGGTACTGATGTATGTATGATTATAACTGTCCCATCAAAATGTGCCAGTTGTTGCTTTTGATAGGGATTTCCTAAATGGTTCATAGAACCACACACACACACACACACTATTCTGTGGCACAGAAAAAAAATCTGCTTTACTTTGCCCAGTGTTTGCATTTTCCTGAGATGACATTTTGGGCTCAGGGCAGCATAACTAATGAGTTACTCAAAATTGGCTGTAAATAAGAGACGTCAGAGCGGGCATCGCACAGTTGATTTGGAGCAGGTAGTGCCTCCGTTTCTTTCACCACCTCTGTTGTTTTACTGTCAAGGCAAACGCATATTAAGCAGGATTTCAATCCCATAAAACAAACAAACTAAAGCGGGCAGAGATGGGATGGAATATATTGTGTGGCATTTGCATTAATTAGCTTATCGTAAGTAAACGGCCCAACGTGCATAATGTTTCCCTTGGATTTGAAAACAAATGGACTGCATGATAAATTCCTTCCTCAAAGATCCTCTATTCCTGCAAATGCCAGAGGTGATTAAAGACATTAATTTCACTTTGGAAATGTCGGGCGTGTTCTGGCTTTGCATGGGCATTCACTTCCATTGCATCTCCTAATCCATTTGCTTTCCCATCCCAATCAGAAGAGTACTATAAATTCGTAGGAGTTAGAGCCAGGCCCAAATTGCTATTTGAAATTTCCACTAAATTTGTACACAGAGAAAAAGGACAGACAGTTTTTCTTAAATTCTTGGGGGGGAAGGGGAAATTGTCCAGCAATTTTATAAGGGTGGCACTCAACCTTTCTAGTGCTGTTAAGGAGAAGTTCTGCAGTGAGAACTGCTCTTCAGATTTAATGGAACTGTGGAAAATCAGGGAGGCTGCAGAGCTCTGGAAAGATGATGACATATTGAAAGCTAGGACATTCACAAACACCTCCTTTGGCCATCTTGCAAGTAATCAAAGAGTAGGAAAGGGCCATTTAGACCAGAAATCCAAATTAAAGCCTCCTCAACAGACAGCTTTCAAGGCTCTCTTTGAATCCATCCATAGAAGGGAAGATCACCATCTGTCTTGTGAATTGGTCCCATTGTCTAACTGCTCATATTATTAGAAAGTTTTTCCTGACATTCAGCTGAATCAGCATGTAACTTGAGACCATTAATCTATGTCCTGCATTCTGGGATAACCAAGAACAAGTTCTGACCTTCTGTGTGACAGCCTCTGACACACCTCCAAGGGAGAAGACAGTGGTCAGGCAGCCAGGATGGAGGTGATGCATTACGACTGGGCTGGTGCATTCTTTGATGATTTGGCAGCTGCAGCTGAGAAGGAAAGGTTTGGGTCAAAGCAAACAGGCAATCCTTATTTGAAATGGGAAAGATAGGAACAGAGGGTGAACCTGTGTGGAGGCTGGGCAGAGATGGAATTGCACATCAGAAAATGAAGGTACAGTTGATAGGTAGGTACAAGAGGTGGGGGGGAAAGCCTCCTGTATGCAGAATACACAGAGAGAGCAACACAAAGGTTGTTTAGTTGGATTTATCTTGGTAAAGGCCCTGGACTTATCAGGCATCAGCCAAACAGCCCCATTTTAGGGCTGGGGAATCTAGTTTGATTTATGGGCCTGTCACTATCACTGTCTCCCCATGAATATAATAACTGTTAACACTCCAACTTTCTCTTAAACTATTTATAAAATGTTTTACAGGATTGTTGATAAGTACCTGTGAGAGTGTCAGTCAAAAAGTGCCAGCTTTGCAATGCTTGCAGGACTGCTGGTTCTCCTGATTAAGAGGAAGTAGGGTTAGAACAGCCTTCACCATCATTTTCAACACAAGCTTTCAGATACTTGCAACGTGGTACTGTATCATTTTTTTCTCAAAGCTAAAAATACCCAGATCCCTCATCCTCTCTTTATCAGACAGTTTCCAATTCCCTCATGAACCTCACTGCCTTGGCCTCTGTATTTGTTTCTCTAAATCTTTCTTAAAATCTGGTGCTGAGAATAGTGTAAATTACAATGCGTAGAACAAGTATTGCCCATAATTTGGAAACAATATTTCTTTTGTTTAATTTACCTTTTTTTGCATTTGGTGATGAATCATACTACTGATTCATCACCAATAATTTCATATTGTTGTATTCACATACACCATTACCAAACCAGCTTTCTGCATTCTATACCTGTGTGTTTGATTTCTTCTTCCCAAGGGAAGGATTTGTCTTAGAAATTTCAAAATGTTCTTAGAAACGGAAATTTCATTCTCTTATTTTCTGTCCAATTCTTTAACCTTATCAAGATGGTCTTGAATTTTGTTTTTGTTTTCTAGAGCATTAGCTATTCCACCCATTTTGTGTCATCTATAAATCTGATAAACATTCTTTCCATGTCCTCATCCATGTCTTTAATGAATGTGTTGAAGGGAACCTAGTTCAGGACTGAACCTTGTGGCACTCCACTTGATTGCTCACTATAATTTGGTGATGAACTATTGATAAGCATTCTCTCAACATGTGTTTCAAGCTATCTGTGGATCATAGATATTTTATTCAGTCCATGTTTGCCTAACTTATTAATCAGACGGTCATATAATGCTGGGTCAAATGCTTTCATGAAGTCAGGATGCATTATAGCCATACCATACCCACAACCAGCTGAAGTTAATCAGTTAAAAAAATGAAATAACATTGGTCTGATAGGACATGTTTTTTAACAAACCCTTGCTGACTTTGGGCAGTCATTGCATTATAGTTCAAGTGTTGTATTATTATTTTGCAATGTACTGTTGTGAGGCTGATTGCACCATGGTTCCCTGAGTCCTCCTTTTTTGAACACAGAGACATCATTTGCCTCCTTCCAGTCATCTGGCACTTCTTCCTTACTCCAGGATTTCTCAAGCTAAAAGTTCAGCCAGACAATTAGCAAATTCCTTCAGCAATCCAATTCTTTATTGAGATTCAAAGTCATTCCAGGTATTTCCTGTCTCTGTTTCTTTTAAGCCTGAGCTGCGCCTCTGCTGCTTTAACCAGCATTTCACAATTGCACAGTGCAATGGCTATTCTTTTCTTAGCTAACACTGAATTAAAATAGGCCTGCCTATTCTTTGTTATCTGTTATTCTTTTAATATCTTAACTGAACAGAAGTATTGTACGTTCTTTTTTAAAATTATTTTGAACTTATCTAAAAAGCTCCTTACAATCCCTTGCCAATTCTGAGGAACTGATTCTAAGCCTTAGCCTTCCTTGGGAATATCTCTAAAAACCAAGGTTATCTATGTATATTCTCCCTCAGGTCCAGCCCCCTTTCTCCCCTTCTGTATATGTCTTTTTTTTTTTTTAATTTTCAGAGTTAAGCTTTTTGCACAGCCTTATTGACTTTTACTGCTTTCTTCCATTTCCCTCCCCCACTTCTAAACAAATCCCACTAAATGCAAGAACACCACATTCTATGATAATTTCTCCAAAATTCTATTTTCCTTTGAAATAGCTTCTAAACCAAATTCTCTTTCATCAGATTGAAAGAGAAAATGTAAAAAAGGGAGAATATTGCCAACCAATACTAATTAGAATGATGAGTGAGACAGAATATCTAGCTCAGAATATTCTGCTTGAAAAGTGATTTTAATAAATAAATAAAAATACATGCATTACTACCACACAATTATCTAGAATCCAAGATATATCCTCCTCCTCCTCCTCCTCCTCCTTATTATTATTATTATTATTATTATTATTATTATTATTATTATTATTATTATATTTAAATGCATATGCCACCTGACCCCCATTGACACTGGGAGGTTTATAAATCGTTTAAAAAATTAAAAACAAAAAACAAAAATGAAAAGATGGTAAAAATGACAAAACTGGATGGGAACAAAGAATAACAACCCACAAAATCTAAATTTTTGTTCTAGCTACCTGGCTTGAATGTCAGTTCTACATAATTCTTTGGGACTTCATTTATCTTTATAATACGCCTACATTCAATAATAGGAGAAGGAAATCAGATCATAGATTTGCATCCTGTTAAAAGTATGTGCTATTGTTTGAATGAGAGCATTTGGTTATTTGCAGAAGTCTCTCAGTTTCTTAAGATCTGCTGATAGCACAGAGAGGTTCCTTTGAACATTTTATGCTGCTCTGCTTGTGTATTGGAGGCCCAAATAGGACTCTTGCCGTATGAAAGCTGGCAAATAACAATTTCAGTTTACATTTGACATTCAGTAAGGAACTCCAAAATCTGGACTTATCCTAATGAAATCCTATATAGATGGAAATAGGGATGTGCAATACTAATGTCTGCAACCACCACAGAGCACAAAACCTCGGGAGGTTGGTATCCTAGAAGAAGTTCTGTGTTCTTTACAAAATGGCCTGAGATTTTCCATTTTTAACTTAGTTGATTTACAATAGCTACAGTACAGATATAGCTTACAGTCTTTAGTCTGCTTTTCTTTCTTTAAAAAGCCCCATTTGCCACCTAAGTTCTCCTTCTGTTCTTTCTAGGTTTTCTCTTGCTGTAAAGGATCATATGTTCTCCAATTATCTGACTAGAATCATACATCACTGCAGCAATAGACTGAGTCTGACTTTTTGCCTTTCCAATTGCTTCCACTTTTTCCTCTTGTGTTCCCAGTTGAAGCCATTAACTACAAGGACCTTGAATTAGATAGCATAGATGCATAGAACGGAAATAGACCACTGCAATTCATTTGACCCGGGAGTGGGCAACCTTTTCTTAGACATTGTGGGTGGATTGCATATATCATTTGGTAAGAGCCAAAGGCTGCAGGGGCTGGGGTGATACTATCAAATGCATTAGGGTGCAATTTTCTTTCTCTTCCCCCCAAGTATTTTTGGGAGGGAATCAGCTTTTCAGATCCTTCTTTGCTTTTAAATCTGTTAACCTTATTTTAGACCTTACATTACAGTTCTTGTCTGTTTCTTTCCTCAGAATAATGGAATACCATACCATTTTTGGCGGGGATCTGGGGGTCATCCAAAAGGAGTTTGAGGTTACATATAACCTTGAGTGTTCAGGTTATCCATAGTGAATATCAGCTTCCCTGCATTTTCAGTCACTGTGGATTTTAGTTCCCTTTGCCTCTTTGCACAATAGACTTTCAGATATTTGAAGACTGCTTTCATGTCTCTTCTCTTACCCAAATGAACCCCAGATAGTTCTTCCAGCAGACTCATAGGCCATTGGTTTGCACATCCATTGCTCCAGCCTAATGAGTGTCTACTTGCACAATAGCTTCAGCTCAAATATTATGGTACTCTAAATTTACTCTGTATTATTTACAGAGTTGGACCTATTTACTAAACTAAAAGCCACCATCAGTATCTTCCTTTCTCCCCTAATAGAGTTATTATCTATATACCCTGTAGGAAGGATCCCCAAAAAGAGAATAGGCAGATATAACCATCGCAGAAGACTGCTCAGTTTAATTCTCTTTTCCTCCATCAAAGCCATTATCACCAACTGTCCTCTGGGTAAGATTCCTGAAGAGAAAAAGTGGAAGGCTTTCTCAGATCAACTCTTTCCTCTTTCCCCCAGGGCTATTAAAGGTAGTCCTTGCTTATCGACTGTTTGTTCAGCGACCATTCGAAGTTATGACAGTGCTGAAAAAGGAGACTTACGACTGGTCCTCAAAGTTATGGCCGTCACAGTATCCCCACAATCATGTGATTACAATTTGGGCACTTGGCAACTGGCTTCCACTTACAATAGTTGCAGTGTTCTGCAGTCATGTGACCGCCATTTGTGACCTTCCTTGCCGGTTCCCCACAAGCAAAGTCAATGGGGAAGCCGGCAGGGAAAGTCGCTAGTTGCTCCAGTAAATCACTTGCACCGTCCCCCACCTGGCAGCAGCCATCCCTGCCCCCCAGGGCTATAATTAAACCATGAGTAAGTATAACTAAAAAAGACAACAAGAAGCAATTAGTACATTAATGGAAACCAGCAAGATTTGAAATCTGCTCCTTTTGTTAATTAGCCCACAAATAGCCTAGTGTTCTCCAGATGTTTTGGCTACTCCCCACACATGCCAGCTATAGATTCCCTCATTTGCAGCCAAAACAGTCATTGTTTTACTAACTGACACTGATGAGAGTTGTAGACTAATACACTGGAGGGTGTCAGGTTGGTGAAGACTGCTCCCTTCTTTCCCTGGCTTTCACATGACTTCACCCATTAACCCTATGTTTAGTGTTTTTTTCTTAAACATTAATGTATAATCTTATATGGAGGAGTTTTTATATGGAACTGCTAGCAAAAATAAAATTCAGGGCTAAATAAAAATTGTAATAATTAAACACAATAAAAGAAATAAACCATTAAAATCTGCTTCAGCAAATTGTATTAAAAGTCAAGTGCATCTTTGAATAAAAGCTGTTTCCTTCTGTTAGAAAGACAATAGTGATGAAGCTAATCTGGCCTTTGTTGATAGCATGTTCCAGAATCTAGGATCAGCCACCAAACTGGCTTTATTCATTATGCTTTTCAAATGAATCTCCAGTAGTGGTGGGCCTAAGTGAAGGATCTCTCTTGTGGATCTTAGACCCCAGGCAGGCTCATTTGAGAACATATCCAAAATGCATGTTTTAAAGGTATCCACTCACAAAATATATAGTCCTGTCAAATATACCTGTTTAAATATATCCTATGCAGTTTGTATCTCCAAGGCTGCATCTGAACATTGAAGGAACGTGAAAGGTTGTGGGCAACTGCATTCTGACCTATGTGTGAGTCAGGCAAGTGTGGGTCACTTTGATTCTTATTAGAATTCACCAAGTCTGAATTCCTCAGGCTTCTGTAGAATCACTGGACTGTTTGCTTGAGATGATAACAGAAACAGTTTCCTTCAGTATTTTCTGTTTTTATGCTTGCACTGAGGATAATGAAAGCTTGCTTGCTTGGCTAATACATCTAAACATAGACTAGGCCATCTTGGGTGAGAGAAGTCTCTTGTCAGTTACAATATTACCTTATGACCTGACTCTAACCTGTTGGGATAGAAGGCAAGTACATGGTTTCATCATTTTTAAAATTATGTGGACAGAAATAAAGCAACATGTGTTTGGTCAGCTGCCCCATTTTTCTTTCAGTAGTTAATTTGCAGAATGCACATGCCCCAAAGTGATTATTCTCTGATGGTTTATATTATCTAAGCTCTTTCCCCCCGATAAATCTGATTTGTATGGATTGGCAGTTCAAACAATGTATTTTCTAGTCTCAGGAGGCAGCGTATGGCTCACTTTCTGGATTTGCAACGTGAAAAGATGAATTGTTTTGCATAATGTAAATTGGAGGTGAAGGCTGTTTTTGACTGCAATGTTGCAAACACAATTAGTGAGATAAATACAGAACTAAATTCATCTTCTCTGAAAAGAGCTAACTTGATTGGTATGCAAAACGCCCTTTTATTTGCAATCTTGATGCTTCCTAAAGTAGTTAGCAATGCACAGGGTGGCATTCTGATTTGCAGCTTTAAAAAATTCTGGGATGAATAAAACATGGAATTAATTGCCAACACCGAACCTTTGCCAGCCAGTATGAGATCAGCTCTGCTGGATGAAAGCTCTAATTGTGATAGACTTCTTTCTAGTCCTAGGGGAAATGATGCCAATATGGGAAAGTTAGCTAGGGTGTCTCATCAGTTGTAAAGGCCTGTCTCTTTCCCTTTCAGAGGCAAGCATTGGTGATATATTGGCTGCATCTTTTACTTCTTTTTTACTGATCCACATATTTTAACAGTTGTGGAACTTGGCACATTAGCAAGCTGAAGGAGAGGATAATGCAGTGCAAGGGGCTTTTCATATGAGAATTGTTAGTACGACCATTCCAAGGAATATAATTTTCCCTTTTCCTGAAGGGCTGACAACAGTGGGTTGCATTAGTAGGATGTGCCAGCTGGGGATGAAGGGAGTTATAGTTTAATGCATTTGGAAGGATCTGTCTTGGGGGATTCACATGGCATCTATATTCAGGTTTTATTTCCATTCTGTTTTCTCAGGTTTGGGCAAACATTTTCTGTGTCACAGTGGGGATGGGATTTGACAAGAGTTCCTCACAAAACAGGGAAGAGAGTAACGGATTTTTCAAATTTTACAGTTATAAAATAAATTAAATAAATAAATAAAATACAAAGCAGCTAACACAGATCCGAGGTCCTCCCACACCAGATGGCAGGGTTTAAGAGGGGTCACCATTTATATTATCTCCAAATGATCAATATATTACTGCAGGCATTGATGGAAATATTAAATGATATCCTGAGCTCTGGATCAAAGCTATAGGAGGGGGCTTACTTTACTATCTCCTTCAAACCTAGAGCTAGTTCAGCAGCTATTTGGTTCAACCCTATCCTCCTCTGAGCATGTTCAGTCAACCCATGTTCTTAATCTCAGTATTTAAATGGTTAAGCACAGGGTGAAGCAGACTCTAGGCCTGTCAAGTTGATAGACACTTGTCATCGCACTATTCTGCTAACATTATGCAGAACAGAGAAAAGAAGTAAGACATGATAAGCCAGATAAATTAAAGGCATAGATAAGAAAAGGAAATGTAGTCAAAAACCAGTTTACATCATTCGCTACTCAATAACTTTCTAACTTTACAAGCTATCCTTGCTTCCACCATGCCCATATATTGATTCATGCATTGCCTAAAAAATAAAATAAAATTTGCCAACTCTCTCTTTTTGAAGATTTCATCAATTCCACTAAACTATGACTTTCTCAGTCTTCCCCTTCCTCTCAACTGATTCTCTCTTCGTTGTATTGTCGAAGGCTTTCACGGCCGGCATACGATGGCTGGTCTGGGTCTTCCGGGCTGTGTGGCCATGGTCTTGAAGTCTTGTTTCCTAACGTTTCGCCAGCACCTGTGACCGGCATCTTCAGAGGGCAGGAGCATAGACAGGAGCAGTTCTCTCTGTGCCCAGGGTGAAGTGACCCTTCTGTGGGTATTTATCCTGCACTCTGAAGATGCCGGTCACAGGTGCTGGCGAAACGTTAGGAAACAAGACTTCAAGACCACGGCCACACAGCCCGGAAGACCCACACCAGCCATCGATTCTCTCTTCCTTCATATATTTATATGGTCAGGGTTCCTCAACCTTGGCAACTTTAAGTTGGGTGGACTTCAGCTTTTGCTGGCTGGGGAATTCTGGAAGTTGAAGTCCACCCGTCTTAAAGTTGCCAAGGTTGAGGCACCCTGTATTTGGTAACTCATTCATTCTTTATATATGACCAAACCACCTCAACGTACCTTAATACTGATCACTCCTTTTTGATTTCAAGTCACATTCATTCAGCATTCGTGACCCTATCCCTTTAAGTAAGTAAAATGAACTTAAACATTTTACCACATGTTTAAGTACCCCATTCCCATTGCATTCAATGTACTTTTATGTTTCTGACACATTTGTCTCTCACTCTCATATAATAAAATGGGCTGAAGCACACTGTTATTTTTAAACACAGCTACTTTCACTTCCTTTGATATTCATCTCTTGAATCAGACAACACACTATCCTATTTCACTCCTTCCTAAAGAATTTTTTAAAAATTTCCATAAAAACTGAGTTACATTTTCTCTTCAGCTTTTAAACTTAACCATAGCTTGCTCTCGTTGACTACATTCAATGCAATGATCTTTTCCCCTTTGCACATACTATACAATATTCCTCTCTCATCCTCATGTTTTGCAGGAATTATTCTCTTACGTGCATTTTTTCTCATCCATAGCCCTTTTCCCTTCATCATTCAAGCAACCTTTTCATGTTTCCCATTAGTATAACTCCATACACTTCTGTAGTATTCTGTAACATAATTCTTTTCAGACTGTTTTAAGCACAGCTAGTTCTCACTTAGTGACCACAACTGGGACTGGCAACTCCATTACTAAGTGACGTGGTCACTAAGTGAAACATTACGTGACCACAACAAACTTATGACATCACTTCCCATTTGGTTGTTAAGTGAGTCACCTGCAATTGTTAACCAGGACATCACATGGCCATGACTTGCGATTTTACTGCTTGTTTTTCTTTTGATTCTGCTTGTTGGGAGCTGGTTGTGAAGTGCACAAATGGTGATTATGTGACTGCAGGATGCTGCAACGGTTGTAAATGCAAGGACTGGTCATAAAGTTACTTTTTCAGCACTGTCGTAACTTTGAACAGTCACTAAACAGGGCAATCATTAAGCAAGGTCTACCTGTAGCTTCATCAATTTTGCATTCATTCAGTTGGAAATTCATCTTCTCTGAGTTTTTCATATAGGACTCATTCCTTCTCTTTCTGCAGTCATTATATTATCACACTCATTTCTTTCATTTTCCTTATGGTCTATGTCCATTTTTTCCAAAGATCCTCTCTCAATACTATCAAAAAAGGTCTATTCCATATTCAGAACTTCTCATTACCTTTGTATCCTTCACTAAGTCTCTTAATCTCTCATCATAAACAATCACATCAATTATGCTTTTAGCTTCATATTCATTCCTTTGCTATGTATACATATGAATACACCAAAGCTTAACCTGCATATTTGAAACAGATGTTTTCTAAGCAGACATCCACCAAACACCATTCTCATTTATTCTTGGGTCTCCAAATTTCCCAATCACCTTTTCTGTACTCTCCCATCTAAACCCCACCCATCCATTCTAGTCACCTAGCAGAATATTTGGGGTGGGTGGTGGTGGTGGTAGATTACATTCATTCATAATGTTGCACAGTTTTTCTCAAAACTCATCTCTTGGTTCCCCATTATTACCATGCACTGGATCATAACATGCACCTATCAACAACCTATGGATTCTTGCTTCCATATGTACCCAAAACAACCTAATTAAACCTATATCTTCATTTCCTTGCATTTGCTAATGAATTCTACTCCATAAAGTCAGACCAATTTTGTTCAGGTCTATTTCATCCTTTCCCTTTCTCTTAATGTCACAGATATACAACATATCCATTCTTTCATTTCATTTCACTTCCTTTTTAATGCTCTTTACCATTTATTTGCTTACATTCCAAGTCACAATCTTCCCCAGGTTGTGATCATCACCAGATAGGCCCATAATTGTTGATCTCTGCCTCCCACCATGGCTTTGGCTGATTAAGACTTTCACGTAATACGTTTTAGTGAAATGGAAAGGTGTAGACTAGGTTACCAGCATTAGTCATATGGCTGGCCACAGGCAGCCTCCCCTGCTAGCCCCAAAGACAGTTCTGGCACATGTTGTCTAGTATGCCAAAAGACAACCAGAGCCCAGTTTTACCTCAAGCACACTCACATTATTGTATATAAGTTAAAGTCTCTAATTTAGAGATCATCTTGCAAGCTCACGTACTGTTGCACACTTCCAAACTTTAGTCTATTGCATAGGACGTGACAGAAGGCAGGTAAAAATCTGGTGGTTCAGAAACAGGGAAATTATTAACTTACTATGTCTGATTGCTGGCTCGTTTATTTTAATGTTTTCTACTCTGGCTGACCTTGGCTAATTTTAAAAAGATACGTAGTATTGGACCTAGCTAGTATGTGGATGGGAGACTGCAAGGAAATTCCAGACTATAGGTTACACTGGAAAGTTAAAAAAAAAAAAAAAAAAAATTCAGAAGAAAGCAATGGAAAACCACCTCTATGCTGTTGCCAAGAAAACTGCATGGACGTGTTCATGTAGCCATCAGAAGTCAAGATCAACCTGAGGGTAGAGTTTTTCACTCCAACTGAGAGTAGCTGTCCCAGGTCTCAGCCAAAGGACTTCTCTGCTTAACTACATCAGAACCTTTAACAGAGTTTGTGCCTTTCTGCATGCAGAGTAAAAAAGACAGAACAACAGGCATTTTCTTAGTATAAGCACAGTGTTATCTAACATAATGGAGCCTGGGGAATCAGGATTTCATTTGCTTTTCAAAGTTAGATAATACTTGATATCTGATGGGAAAAAATTCTACACGGTAAAATAGTGGATGGCCTTGAGCAACTTTCCAAACAGTCACAGAGGAATCATTGGGGTTTGTTCTGCTTGACAGAAGTCTAAATTTGTGGGGAAATGGGTTCCATGATAGCGGTGTCCCTTTCACATCACCAAGAGGCATTAAACAAACATCGAACAAGTAATAACTTTGCATTGAAAAACAACACCGTATACATTCACGCATTTCATAATAACAATTAAAATTTGATGAGAACTAAAATTCATCTCGCTGTTAGTGTTGAAGATGGTGAGTGGGAGATTTGTATGTCTGTTCACCCTATTGCCCCAGTGCTCAGTATTGTAATTTGCAGTTCTCTCTTCTAGAAGTTATCTTAAAACTGGACCTGAACTAGCCAGTCCTTTAAACAAAGGATGCCTTCAAATAGATTATTGTCCTCTGACCACTCTTAGCTCCAGGGCAGGCTTTTGAAATGTAGACTACCAGCCATTCTAGTGGTGAAAACAGCTCAATAACTGTATTTATGTGGGGAGGAAATTTTGGTTTTACACAGTTGTAAGTTTTGAAAGTCCAAGGCCATTCAACAGAATAACCCCAAATAGAACATTTATAAGAGATATTTGAATAAGTAACCTTTGGTTCTACTGAGCACATTTTAAAAAATCCCAAAAACCAAAATGTAGCTATAAAATCTGGGGCCATTTGTCATAATATTCCCCATGGAGCATAAACATGGACCATTTTATAGCTCGCCTACAAAGCTATAATGCAGAACCTCTCTTTTCAACTCGTTTTGACAGAACTCAGTGTTAGCATTTTCATTTAATTTTATTACAAGGACTTTAAGCCCCATTTCTCCTTCACAATGAGCTTGCTCTGCTCACCAGATATATAGCAGAAGAGTAATCTCGTGAATCCCCACACCCCACGCCTCAGTTTTCAAGGTGACAGCTTACTTGTTCTAAGTTTATTCTTCCTTCTGCTTTACAAAACTGCAGATGTATTTTCTTTGCTTGCCTCCCTTGTTGAGAATGTCTGAACAGATGGCAAAGGCCTACAGCCTTTCTGGGGCATTCAAAAGGAGTCTATAAGAGATTTAAATAGCCGAGTTGAAGAAGGACAATTTTATTATGCTTTTAGACTACCCCATGGGACTGGCAGAAGTATCTTGAACACTATCATGCTTCAGAGATTCTCATTAGACACGTACAGGTCTTCAGGAATGAATAAATGTGGGCAATTTGACAGCTGGAGCACATGAAATTAGGAAAACTCTATGATGGCTTAATTATTCTGTAATCAAAATTGATGGCAAGACGTGGTCAAACATTTTATGCAAAAATATATATCAATTTCTCTAGGTGCTATTCATGTCTATGTCAGCTATAGAGAAAAAGGAATCTTTATAAATCTTTATAAATCCAGTAATTTGAGCATCTGGCAGAGAAGAACACAGAACATTTATCCTAAAAGAATAGCAAAGGATTAACACCCTTTCAGGGGGTAGCAATATTTTTATATCTTCTGTTGGATGGAAGAAGGAAGGAAAAAATTACAGTGTGTTTTAGCAATATTCATTCTGATTTGTTTTTAACATCTTAAAATAGCTATTGTAATGTCACAACTTTGTCAAACACTTATTCTCCTTTGGGGGGCAGGTTTACGCCATTTGGCAGGCAAGCTCATTCTGTTTCCCCTTGTAATTGTTTGTAATATTTGTTTAATGCGTACATCTACTGAACTAGCCAGAGACACAAAGAGGAATAAAGTCTGTGTATCCTGTATCCATACAGATTCATATGGACCTGAACACACACATGTACACACCCTATCTCTAAATGGCTTCCCTAAATAAGACTTTTTATATCAAATCAGCTTTGCTGGCAAAGTGTGCTATTATTTCATCTACCTATTTCAGCAACTGGAATAGAATCCTTAGGCTCTGCAGATGCTGCTGCTAATAAAAAGAGGATTGAAGGGGGTAGAGCGATGGCGGAGAATAGAGAGATAGAAGTCAGAATTTTCATGGAATAAATACATATCTGTACCTTGGCTTTGTGTCTCCATTATAATTAACTAGAATTTGCGACCTTTCACATGCAAATGAAGTCAGAGTCTGAAAGGGATGTCAGCTGTAATTCTTTCTCAGTTTGGCTCAGAGGCTGTGCAAATGTTCTGGCAACAGTTCTTAATTGATTGCAATCAATATCTTCTCTTTTTATGCAACATGCACGGTGATGGGGACTGGGGACATCTCCCTTGTCGCATTCTTTTCCAGACTGCCTAAAAGCACCATGGCTAATTTATTTTGATGCTTAACTAATAGATAGGCACCCTGAAAGCATTTTAGGAAGACAGCTAATGAAAAGTACGGCCAAACAAAAGCAGGTTGCATTACAATTAGCTGCCATAGAGGGAATATACTGTTGCAGAAGCCAGTGATTCTCCCTCCATGTTGCTGTCATATATCCAACATTATTATTGTTTTTACTTCTGAATGTTTCACCTTGGCCTGCTGCAGCAGATCATGAAAATAATATGATCAGGGGGTTCTATGCCCAGTTCAAATTACGCTTTAGAGAAACTTAATTGAAAAGTGAGCAGAAACTTTTTGATTCTATTTAAAAATGGATATATATATATTACCCAACCTTGCAACAGGATGTGGCTCTGCGATACCGGGTAAATCCTCTTCACAGTCTTTTTCAACATGTGAAGGGGCACAGCAACCAAGAATAAGGAGGCAGGATAAACCCTTGACTTCCACATTTCTGAACATTTCAGAATCCCCCAAACTGGAAAGTGGGAATGGTTTGTAATAAATTTTTAGAGGGGTCATGACCTTCCTTTAAAATACCTTCTCAAAACCAGTTAACAATATGCTCAATATAATTTTAAGAATGGCTACACTTAAATTCATATCAGCTCACAGACCTTGGCATTATCCATTAGCACAAATGGCCAACTAGGTCCTTCCATTCCCTACCTGTACTTCTCTTACAGGTTTGCTTTGTTAGAAGATTTATGAAAAATGTTCCTAATTACAGAATATGCCTTAAGAGTTGTTTTAAAAAGTTCCATAAGACATATGATCACTAATTGATTGATAATGTGCCATCAAGTCATTGTCAACTCTCAGCAACCGCATAGATAGATTTTCTCCATGATGATCTGTCCCTAACCTGGTCTTTCAGTTCTTCCAACAGTGCATCCATTGCTACCGTAATTGAGTTCACCCACCATGCTCCTGGTCATCTTATTCTCTTTCCTTTCACCTTTTCCAACATCAGAGCCTTCTCTAAAGAGCTGGGTCTTTGCATAATGTGTCTGAAATAGCATAATTGAGCCTGGTCATTTGTTCCTCAAGTGAGAACTCTGGGTTGATTTGTTCAGTGAACCATTTGTTTGTTTCCTTGGCTGCCCATGGTATTCTCAGGAGTCTTCTCCAATACCAAAGTTCAAAGGTGTCAATACTCTTCCTATCCTGCTTTTTCAGAGTCCAACTTTTGTTTCCATAGAGTGCCACAGGGAATACCACAATTGCACAATTCTGATCTTTATAGATATAGACACATCATGGCATTTGAACATTTTTTCCAAGGCCTTCATGGCTGCTCTACCAAGTGTGTATTATTTACTTATTTATATAAGCGTGGCACATTTTTTACTGCTTCTTCCATTACTATTGATGGTTGATCTTAAAAGGTAAAAGCTATCCACCACTTTGATATCTTCATTATCAGTCTTAAATCTTGGTTGTCCTACCTGTTGTCCTTAGTTTGGTCTTCTTTACATTTAGTTTTAGTCCCAGTTTTTAACTGTGCTCCTTGACTTGCAGATTCTTTGCATTTTCAGCTATCAGGGTAGTGTAATCAGCATAACACTGGTTTTTGGTGTTTCTTCCTCCAATTTTAAAACCACACTCATCTTCTTCCACTCCAGCTTCCCTTAATACATATTCAGCATATAGGTTGAATAAATAAGGGGAAAGCATACCGCCTTGTCGCACTCCTTTGCCAACGTGGAACCAGTCTGTTTCACCATGTTCTGTTCGTACTGTGACTTCCTGACCTGTATATCAGTTTCTCATGAGGACAATGAGATGTTCTGGATTCTCATTTTTCTGAGCACATTCCACAACCTGATGTGATTGGCACTATCAAAGGCCTTTCTATAAGTACATAGTGACTTCTTTTTGATATTCTTTCTCAATTATCCAGCATGAACCTCCAATAATATCTTGTGTTTCTCAGCCTTTTCTAAAACCAACTTGAATATCTGGCATCTCTTTTTCCACGTAGGGTCTAATTGCATTGGATGATCCTAAGCATTATTTTGCTAGCATGTGAAATTAAGGGTATGAATATAAGCATGTATATGGCTTGAGTATATTTTAATATAAAAGATACCATCATACTTAGCTAAGCCAATGCCAGTAACATCTGCCAGTTATATATTTCAAATTTTAATTAGTAATTTTATTAGGTGCCATCAAGTCAGGCTCGTGTCCTGGTGACTGCATGGAAAACTGTTTGCCATCTTGATCTACCTCTGTAATAACTTAAAGCTCCTCCAAGGACAGTCCTGTAATTTGTTTGAACTCATTCATCCACCTTATCCATTGTCTTCCTATTATTCTACTTCCTTAACCTTGCCAAGCATTGTCATTTTTTCCAGTCCATCATTTGTTTGTGTCACATGTCCAGTTTGTGAGTGTCTGCTTGCTGATCATTGCCTGAAGGAAACAGTCAGTCTTTATTCGTTTCAGGACAGATTGATTGGTTCTTTTTGTAGTCAATGGCACTCTTGGTGACCTACATAATTTGAAGGTGTCTATCTTGTTACCCTCAATCTTTTTCAATGTCTAGCTTTCGCAGCTGTATAATATCGTGGGCAAGAACATTGTTGTAACTATTCTAAACTTTGTTGGGATAGAAATATCCTTATTTCATCAACACCTTCATGATGTTGTCTCAATTTGTTGTTGTCTTCCTCTATAGAATTAATCTCTTTACTTCTCCAATGCACTGCCTGTATTTATTCTTAAACCCAGGAAAACAGAACCATCCATCACCTTCATTTTTTTACCTGTCAGCTATGAGTTCACTAAGCATGCTGTTGACATTTTCTTTGTAGTCTTAATAATGGAATCATAGAAAGTAAAGATCAGAAGGCGCCTTGGAGATCATTGAGTCCAAGCCCATTGACTACTATAATATTCCTGACACCTCCAGTAAAGAAGAGTCTCTCACCTCATAAGGCAGTCTGTTCAATTATTGAACAGCTCTTACTGGTAGGAATTGTTTCCTGATGTCCAACCAAAATCTGCATCCTTGTCACTTAAGCCCACTGGTTCTTGTCCTGTCTTCTGGAACAACTTGAATAAATCTGCCCTGTCTTCAACATGACTGCCATTCAGTTACTGGTAAAGGGCTATTATGTTTCTCCACAATATTCACTTCTCCAGGTTAAACATACCTTAAATTTTCCTTGCACATTTTTCTTTCCAGGTTCCTTATCATCTGTTCTGGGCATATTCTAGTTTCTCAATGTCTTTCCTAAAATATGGCACCCAGAACTGATCTAACCAACATAGAATTGAGAAGAATGATGACTTCTCTTGATCTTGACACTCTACTTTGTTAATGCAGACTTGGATTACATTTGTTTGTTTCACAGCTGCATTGCATTGCTGGCTCATGTTCAGTTTATGACACATCAAGATTCCCTGATCTTTTTCACATGTATTGCTGCTTAGTATGGTTCCCTGTCCCCCACCCTAGTTACATAACTTTGATTTATATTACCCAGTAAAGGACTTTACATTTGTCCCTACTTAAATTTATTTTTCTAGTTATTATTATTATGTAATTTTGTTATGGCCACCAATTCCAGAAGATTCTGGATGGCTTACAACCTCAGACTATACAACTAAAATAGTGAAAAACATAGCAAAACATAGCCTGCATTAAAAAACAACCATAACAATAAAAAATAATAAACATAAATAATAAAAAATTATGTATATAAATTATGTATGTAAATAATAAAAATAATAAACATAAATAATAAACATAAATAATAAAAAAACACACATACACATTTATGTATGTAAATAATAAAAAATAATAAAAAAATAATAAACATAAATAATAAAAAAAAACACACAGAGAACAGGGGCTTGACAAACTAACTCCAGGCCTGGGAACACTGCCAGGTCTTAAGGGCCTTTTGAGACTCCAGGAAAGTGGGCGCCATATGTATATCTGGGAGGATGCTGCTCCAGAGATCAGGAGCAGTGACACAGAAGCCACACTTCCTTGGTCTCATCAAGCGACAACATATAATTGTCAGAGTGCACCCACTCTGCCCAAATGTACTGCGTGGGCAGAAACAAGTCTGTTCTTCCCCATCTAGACCCATTCATCCTCCAGACACTGGCTCAGTACATAGACAATTTTAACTGCACGGCCTGGGGTTGAGATGTAGAGCTGGATATTATTGGCATACTGATGATACTGAAACCCAAGCTGATGGATTATCTCACCCAACGGTTTTATGCAGATGTTGAAGAGGAGCAGGGAGGGCATCAAGCCCTGAGGTACCTTACAGGCAAGTGGCTGCAGGCACAATCTCTCCCCTCCCATCAACACTGACTGGAAACAACCACTGAGGAAGGAAGTGAACCATTGCAACACAGTGCCTCCCACTCCCGACCCCCGCAGCTGCTCCAGAATGATGCCATGGTCAACAGTATCTGAAGCTGCTGAGAAATCAAGGAGCACAAGGATGGATGCACCACCCCCATCCCGGCTTCACCAAAGGTCATTGACAAATGCAACCAATATAGACTCCATACCATACCCTGATCTGAAACCTGACTGAAATGAGTCCAGATAATCTGTTTCCTCCAAGATCCTTTGTAACTGCCATCCAATCACCTTCTCCACAACGTTCCCCACAATGGGAAGATTGGAAACTGGATGGTAATTGTCCAAAACGGAGGGGTCCAGCAATGCTCTCTTGAGAAGGGGGTATATCACCACTTCCTTCAAGGCCAGAAGGACCCCCTCCTCAAAGAAGACAATACCATTGTATGGACCCACCCCTTGGTCACCTCCTGGGCACCCTTGCCTGGGGCCAGGTTCTAACAAACAAGTGCCTGAGCTGACAGTTTGGAGGGCTTTGTCCACTTTCTTGGGAGTTACAGAATCAAATTCAGTGCAGATAAACTCATAAGACTATACCCCCAGACAACTAATTTGGACTGCCCAGTCAGAGTCCAAATCTGAAGGAATTTGAATGACTTTATCTGCCAGATAGCATTAATATTCCTCATGTGGCCCAACAGGGGATGGCCACTCTAAACAAGGCTGCTAAGCAGATACTGACAGATACAATAAGGGCAGAGAAATAATGATGTTTTTCCTGCTCTTATTGCTATGACATAGGCCTGAATATGGACTCTTATTCATGTTTGATCAGATTCACTCTTTTTCTTTCTCCAACAGCACTCCGGGTGTCATTTCTGGTGCTTCAGTTCCTGGAGCTCATCAGAAACCAAAGTGCACGCTGGGAATGGTGCATAGAGAGAGGCTACATAGGTGCAATCCAGTCCAAGGCCTTGGTCATCTGCCTATTCTAGGTTGCAATCAAGGCCTCAGCCAAACTTCTTGCCAGACCTCAGGGAAGACCCAGTGTTCCTCTGGAACCCAATAGGGTCCATCAGTGGGCTCATCTAACAGGCCCTGTCTCAGTACAAATAACACCCCTTGCTCTCACATCTCCCCCATCTACCTCCACCCTCAGTTTCTCTAACCCAGGCCCACCCATCAATAACTCACAACTTCCAACAACACACAGTATGTTTGTAATTCCCCTATCATTGTTTCATCTGCAAGCTTGGTAATCAGATTTTATAACTCTTGATTCATCTCATAACATCCCTTGCTCTCACATCTCCCCCATCTACCTCCACCCTCAGTTTCTCTAACCCAGGCCCACCCCTAATATGTTGACCAATGGACCTATGAGAACCCTGTGGTTCACTACTTGTCACCTCCTTCCAGCTTGATGCAGAAGCAAAGCCAGTAATGTACACTCTATAGTCATCTAATGGCAGCATAAATCAGCCCACATTTTGCCATATTTTCTCTTGGGGAGACTTTGTCAGATGTTTTGCAAAAGTTAAAGTATATTATGTCCAACAGATTCTTATGATCAGCTAAACTGGTCACTCTGTAAAAATAGTAGATTAAGTTGGTTTGACATGGCTTATTCTTAATAAACGCATGCTGGATCCTGCCAAGCACTGAATTATTTTCTAAATCCTCTCAAACCAAATACTTAATAATTTGCTCTAAAGTTTTACCTGATATCAACATCAAGCTGACTGGTTTATAGTTTCCAAAGTCCTACATTTTCTCCTTTTTGAAGATAAAAACATTTGCCATTCTTGCAATATATCCATCCTCCATGATTTCTCAAACATCACAGAAAGGGGTTTCAAGAGGATAGCCACAATCTCCTTCAAGATGCTAATTTGTAACTGACATTTATGCCTGTTCATGCTAGCCAAGCATTCCCTAACTATCACTTTGGATTGTCAGTCCCTCCTTTTCTCAGTTGTTCTGATTTGGTCATTTGGAACACAGTGCCCCTTTGGGGGAAAGTTGGAAACCTAGTAAAAAGTGAGAAGCTCCGATGGGGAGAGCTCCACCATCTATAACCATCCTGCTATCTTCGCTTAGTAGTCCTTTTTCTTCCTTTTAACTAAAGGAGGCCTTTTGTTGATTTTAGCTTTCCTTGCAAGCCTAAGTTCCTTTTCTGGTTTACTGTTTCTGACTTTCTTCCTGCATCAATCTAATTTTTGACTTTCTACTTTTACTTTCATAACAAACCCTTCTACGTTTGTTTTTTTTTAACTTTCAGCTAACACGGTGATATCATCTGCAAATCTAAAATTGTTCATATTTCAAAGTCCTGTTTTATTTTCAGTGGTTGTGTCTTTTAGTTCTGCCATTCTTATAATATTCACTGTGTTAAGTTACAGGGCCCTGATAGGAGGACAATACGTATCCTATTTAGTCTGAACACTCTGTTTCTCCAAATTCAGTTTGTACATTAACTTCTTGTTCCTCAAAAGAATAATCAGATCTTTTGGCATACCCATTAGCTCTGATATATTCCACATTCTGACATGATCTATGCAAAGCCCATGCTGTAGTCAATACAGCAAAGTTAAGCCTTCTCATATTTTCTTTCACTCTCCATTATTTGTCTTATGTTAGCGACTTGATCTTGTATCTCCCTATCTTTTCTGAAATTGACCTGTTCATTTGACATTTTTCTTCCCACATAGGGCTCTATTCTTCTTTGTAGGAACTTAAGCAAGATTTAGCTTGTACTGTATGAGGAATTTGTGCAATTGTTTGATAAGTGCATGCTCTCTTGCAACTACCTTCTACGGTCTAAGTGTATACATCAATTATTTTCAGTTTCTAGGCTACACAGACCTGTTTGTTGACATACAGCTGTTAGCTCAAAATTTATCTATATTTGTTGACATGGAACTGTTAGCATTTCAACTGCCTCTTCTCCTGGATCTTTAAACAGTGCAAAGGGCATTTCATTCACACCTTGTGCTTTCCTGTTTGATAGCTAGTCTATTGCTTGTCATATCACACTTTTTAGTGGGATCAGTTCCTGATTATGTTCTGTCTCTGCAAATATTTCTATCATTCTATCATGTCAGTTGTAAACAGACCCATACTGCATAGTCTTTTCATCTTCGTTTAATCTCATTTGTCTCTATTAGAACTATTATGGGTTTATGCTTCAGTAATCCTTCCTACCTTGGCTGTAAATTTCACTGTGAAAAAAAAAATGCTTTGCAAACCTCTGTTAACCTATTTCTTGCAATTTATCTGAAGTCATCTGGTGAAGAGGAGAGGTTGGTTCCTCTTCAATATCAAGTCAAACAGGGGAATCACAGTTACCAGTCAGGAAAGGGTAGAGGTAAATTTTTCTTAGCTGGAGATGAGGTGCTGCTGGACCCCATATACACATTCTCCCCCCACCTTGGGCCAAAGAGCAAAGACAACTCAGGCTGCAACAACAGAGATGCAGTTGGCAGCTGAGGCTAGGAAAAGGATTGCCCTGACTGTGTAATAAACAACGTGTGAGGAGAAATGCCCTGCTTGCAGATTTAAGCAAGTTCACTGTCTACTGTTATTGTTGCTTGCAACTGAAGGCCTTACCTGTTAAACGCAAATCTTCATGACTCCAGAACTACATGCTTTGAACTTTGGACAATCTGGGATTTCATCTCACTTGATCCTTGAACTTGACCACTCCTGTAATAGTCCTGACACAACCCAGCAATAGCCAACCAATCACAAACTCACAAACCAAGAGCTACATTTCTTGTAAACCCCTTTCCTTCCCCAAAATTCTTGCCTGTTGCTTTCTTAGCTCTTCTCAATGTTGACCAGCTACTTTCCTGCCAGAACTATTGCAGATATAAAACAGGACATATGACATATTTAGCCAATCCGAATCTTCCTGTAGTTCCAGGTTCCCCTATTTTTCCAGCTTTTACAGTCCAAAGCCAGTAGTAATACATCCTTTCCTAGTGTTCCATTTAATATCTCTTGCAATATACAGTAGAATTCCTCACTTCCTTCTACTATTGCATGAACAGCTACTAATTATAATGAATATGATCATGTTCTTTATTAGGTTATAACCAAGCACATACTTAGGAAAACTCTTTTTGAGTACCCTTGTCACTTCTTCATATGGTCTCATGACCTGAACAGACTCTTTCTGGAGTCTTCCTTATGCTCAGGAACAGCAATTCTTAGAATCCTCCCAGGACACAATCCATGTTAGTTGAGAATTCTGGAAGATATAGTTCAACATAATTGGAGAACATCAGGTTGAAGAAGGCTGGTATGAACTACTGCTTGCCAAAGTGATGTCATAGTGTAGCAGGGGCATCCATGGAAGGGGAGGCAGAGTCAACATCTGCAAGATGGCAGGCACAGTGTCATGATCCCAGATACTCCCTTTTTGTAGATGCATCTTTCAGATATTGACACCTCACATGGAAACCACTGTAGTGTATAATATCATGATATTATGAAGGGAATTCTATTATCTGTTATGAGAAGGAAAGCAAAATAAAAGAATAGCTGCTATCTTTGATAGAAGTTGTATGTTACCATGTCAACTATTTTGGTGCAGAGTAACAAACTCTTTTCCAAATCACAATTATTCACACATTTCCCACCTTCATATATGTTAGTTGTAGCATCATGCTAGGCATTTTCATTTGTAAAAGGAAGTAATCCAAAGTAAGTGGATTTTGGATTTAAGTCTCAATTAAATAAAAAATATGTCATATGCTAGTTTATTCTGAATAATCAGAAAAAGAAGAGGAGGAGGAGGAATATTGACAACAGCCAACCCTCTTCAGAACCAAACATCCTAAGGGGTGGGCAGAAATTACCCAACAAACAGCCACCAAGGATTTTCCACAGGAGGTAAGAACTGAAAAAAAGAGAAATTGAATGGAGGTTCATGAACACTGAATGTTTTGTAGCAGCTCCCATTTCTAAAGTTCTGTTGTGGTTTGGGGGGCAGGGGTTAATGAACTATGGAAAGGTAGCTGTGAAAAAGCCTTTGCATTTTGTATCACTGAATCCCAGTGCTAAACAGCATTTCTGGTCAAATTACATTTCCCCTAAACACAATGGATCTCCCATAGGTCAATCAAGTAAATTTGTTTGCTGTATTGATAATCAGATAAATGGAAAGCCAATATAATAATTCCTAACCAAGAGCTATACTGGAACTGTGATCTGCTCCTTTGAATTAGAAATCCTCTGTCGTTAACTGAGTTAATTTTTATTTATACCAGCATTAGATAGCATGCAAAATTAGCCTTGCTTGTGCTGGCACAAATAATATGGTTTCAAATCTGTTCTGTTGCTTTTTTTTTATTTATCTTTTTATTTCAAAGCTTTTTTCACTCCACTGTCAGTTCATGCTTGAAACAGTTAATCCCTTCTCCATGGCTTCTCTGTTCTCCATTGATTTGACAGGTGGCATAAATATTGACCTGGAACTATTTTCTAATTGAGGCTTCACGTTTCTCATTCTTCAGCATTTTGTTTTGGAATCCCTTTTATTTTACTCAGCTCAGCTTCTCAGAAATGGCCCAGCTGTACAAATTGTATGAATGCAGCAGCAGGAGGAGGAAAAAAAAATCTGTACGGAAATCTCAGTCACAGGATGCCCACGGAATAAGCTTTAAATCATGTACAGCATTGATAGCAGACACAGAAATGGAATGGTAATTAAGAGTCCCTAGCAAACCCCTGTACATATTGATTCAGGATTAATGGAAGTGGAAGACATCAGTGCTGGCTCTTTTCCATTTTTTCCATTTCTTGCTGTTTTCCATCCAATACTGAAAATACAGCCTTCACACTAATTAACCACCCAAACAGGATTATGAAAATTAAAATTTCAATATGTACTTCCTGTTGTTGACTAATTTCTTTTCAGCTTGATTATGATGGGAGGAACTAGTGTCTCAAGCCAACCTTTAATGTTTAAGAAGTAGCAATAATAAAAACAATAAATAGTTGTTAACCTGCAACTTCATTTTGCTTTTCTGCCTAGGCAATGAGTAGGTGGCCTTCATCCTTCAGAACCCTTCTGTGATTTTCTGAATTCTGTACTTAATACATCCATTTTTTTCCCTTAAACTTATCAATACACCCCTGAAAATTTAAAAAAAAAAGGGGGGGCTACATATTTCAGTTCTGCCCAATTCTAATGCAGAGGGCTCTATATAGCAAGCTGAGCACTGACCATTCATAGAACCCTGAACATGTCTTTGTTCATCCTGGAAATAAGAAACGCATCTTTCAATTTACCTTTAGGGAGGGAGGGGTGTTATTTTTCAGCTGTGTTTTCTTCCATTTTATCATTTTTCTGGTTCTAAGTTTGGTTCTGCTTTAGTCTGAGATTTTTTTAAAAAGTTTGCATGCCACCTTTATGTAGAGTTGGATAAGTTCTAGCTTGAAAGTCCAAAGAGTTGCAGCCAGGCCACGTATATTGGCACCAGTGGCCAACTGGTAACCAAGAGGTTCTGGGATTTGAACACAATAGGCTCACACAGGATGAATGCCAAAGGCATTTTGTTGTATCTAGGTTAAGAGAGTTACAGCAACAAAAATAGACCAGAATACATCCCTTGGCTTGCTAAGTCCCCCCAAAATGACAGTGCATGAACCTCTTAAAGTTTGCTGGTTACTATAAAGTACCTTTCTGGGTCTTCAGGTCCACTCCAAGGTTCCAAACTGTCTAAGGTCTTTTGCCACTTTTTATACTTTTTCAGAGGATGGGAGTGTAGGTAGCACAACACTTGGAGATAGCCTGGTGACATATCTTACCAGTGATGTGGTCACAACTCAGACTATTGACTGTCTGCCAAAGATATTCTAAGTAGGGCATCACCTTTACTACGCTGCTACTCATCCTCCTCTATGCAATGTCAGATTATATTGCTCTTTTTAATCTTAATTGTTACAAATTGTAATACAGATAGGCTCAAAAATGAAAGTGATTATACAATAATCACATACAATCTGTAACTCTTGCTAAGTAACTCTTTCTAAACATGGGTATGGAGGAGTCTAACTTATATGTGCAAAAAGAATAAAAATAGACCATACCATGACACCTCAATGACATTTCTTTCACAGGGACACAATTCACAAATGAACCAATGGTCTGACTTAATGTAAGATTGTTTTTTTTAATATTGCTATTTCCTTGAACTGTAAACAGTGATATCAAATCCCACAATTCCAGTGAAACAGGTGTTGTGAAATATGTATTTGCAAGTGGTGCCTAAGAACCCCAAACTGTACAATATATTACACTTGAAAATCGATATATGTAATTGAAAATGCCAGGCTTTTAACTGAAGGTACTACTGTGGGTACAAACGACCTTTTGAAATTCTCCACTAAATCTGTGAGAAAGGAAATTGGATGAATGAGTTCTACAAATTTCTCCAGAGTAAAGAAACATTCTCAAAACATTTCTCAAGGGCAGGACATCCAGCACTGTTACTGGAAAAAAAGCAGTTCCTTCATAATGTCTTCCTTTGGAATTTATTTAACATATGGAAAGCAGGGGAAGTTGGTGAAAATTGTACAACAGAACACAGGGTCTTCATGTACAACCTTTAGGCTTATAATTACAAAAGTACAACAATACCTCACAACTCCCATGTATTTCACTCTTCTTTCATCAGATTGAATGAGAACTGCTAGAAGAAAATACAGGACAATTCCTCTGCCTGGTACTTGAAACGACCCCCCAACTACATGAAAGACCTGATAGCATGAAAGCCGCCAGATGAATTTTCAAGTAAGTATACAGATTTATGGAGAGATTTGTTATATAGGCCTCAGAAAATGGAATTTTAAATAGGATTCCTTCTGCAGATTTCATACTTCACTAGTCATATTCTGCTGTGGATTCAGCTAACAAATTGCATTTTTTTCCTAAAATGCCAATGAGTCATCCTATGTCCCTAGTGTGTCAGTGCTAGCTAAAAATCTTCTATCAAGGATGGATCACTGTTAACCGACAAGGCATCTTCCTTTCTCTCCCTCTATAAAATATTTGTACTGTTACTTTTGGACTCTTTCATAACCTTTTAAATTAATAAAAGCTCTCAAGTAACAAGTTGCAGAGGTTAAAGAAAATAATAAATGTCTTTCTTCTTAATGAAAATCAATTCCAAAATGTGTAAAACTGACTATAAGCAAATTCCATCTGGATGATTCAGAGAAGAAATGCCAAGAAAGAAATGCTTCTGAAGCAAATTCAATTATTATATATCAGGACCGCACAGATCCTTATGCAACACAGGATTGCAAATGGCACAGAGATGAGAGTCAGAAAAACAAAGCCACATATCAAAGAGGAGTTGGAATGATTGGATGTTGAGCTTGTTGAGTAAAGGATCCTATAGTCCAAAACTTTTTCCAACCATCCAATTTCCTTGGATAATAACAGAATGAAGTAGAAGACATTGATGAGATGGGAGGGGATGAGGTAAGTGGAATAGGAGTTGGTTTGAGAGCTGTCATTTCCATTGCATGGCAAGAGTCAGAAGAGGACCCACAGTTCAAGAACACCATAATTCAGAAGAAATACTCAACTTTTTTATGCCTTCCCAGCTAAAGAATGTAGAACTTTCCTAGCTGAACACTAAAAAAAGGGCTACAGTTTCACAATTTGGCATCTGAAGCTTCAGAAAAAGCTAAGAGCTCTTTAAGACTAGATTCAGCAACAATCAAGGGTGGAGCTAGCCAATCACTTGCACCACCAGCCCGAAGGTCTCAGTGGGTCACAGACAGCATCTCCTTTGTTAATCTTTAGCCCAGTCTGTAACCCGCCTGTAGTGAACTCTCCAGGGTCCTGATTTTGTCAGAGCCTAGTCTTAGCTGGGCTTCTCCTCTGTCAGTATTCCAAAGTTGGCATCCTTAAAGATTTCAGCTTAACCATAGGTGACTGAATCACAGATTGAGCTGAGCAGATGAAAGCAAATGACTGACATTTGGTGCTTCATTATTCCATTTTTGAAAAATAGTGAAATTGATGCATTGACATTAAATATTAGGTCCAACATATCTAATTTCCTTAGGCCTCCAAATTTTTAAAAGCAAGGAAAAATTGTCCAGTTTTCACATCCACCCATTGTAGTGATATCACTGTATTATTACCATGACTCTCATAGGATATAAAAAAAAATACCCACCCCTATTGTAGAGAGATATTAAAATATCATCATCATCATCATCATCTCTTTCATTATGGCTCTGAATATACTGCTTTCCTAAACCACGTGTACCTTAACGTACTGGCTTGCCTCAAACAGCAGGGTAAGAAAAAACTGGGTCTCCCTCACCATAATGAACCACAAATTACTTAACACTGTTTTAGGTTAAGCTAGTATGTTGTGTAAATCCAGCCTGTAAGTCCAGTTCAATTACATTAGAGTTGACACAAAAACACACACAAATGAGCTTTCTAAGTAACATCTTAAATCAAGCTAGGATCCTCCAAAAATGCAAATCAAATGCCCATTTTAGCCTAATTTACCATGTTATGGGAACCCTGTCTCTTTCTCTCATTCTCCCACACACATACACATACACATTTATTTATTTATTTATTTATTTCATTGGTACATGTAATATATATTAAAGGAAGGCCTGCCCTCTGGAAGGGCATCCCCCAACCCCCACCCCCAAGATTCAAACTGCTCCTACTGTGTCTGAATGAAACTTGGAAACCTGGCTTTTTCCCCTGGCCTTGGGGTAGGATGATTTTCAAGCCATTTTAGGAGGATTTTTATTGATCCCTCTGACCGACTATCATTCTTTTCTGATATTGTGATGTTTCTAGCCTTTTAAATTTGTAAGCCATCCAGTTGTTCTGGAGTTGGGCAGCTCTAGAAATGTGAGAAATATATATGCATGTTCTCTGCTGCCAGGCTAAGAGCAATCTACCAGCTTCCAAGTGGAGATCAAAGTCAAAGCACAACCAAGCTATCAAGACGAAAGCTTGATTATGTAAATCACCATAATCTCTCATCCTTTTAATAGTGGTGAAGTTAGGGCTTGGATGTGGAATGATGGGAATCAAATACACTCATTTTTAAATCAGGAAATCAGTTCAAGAAAAGTAGGATTGAAATGAACAATGGATATATGTCTGCAAAAGGATTAGCAATGCTGGTGCTCCTGTCTGAATGTATCACATTACAGATGGTATTTAATAGACATCTTACAGGTAATCAAATCCACTCTGAGTTGAACTAGGCTAATTTGGCCAATCTTAGATTGGCACTATCTTTTCAGGAGTGTGCCTAGATCAGTGTTGTCCAAACTTGGCCACTTTAAGATGAGTGGACTTCAACTCCCAGAATTCCACAGCCAGCCATGCTGGCTGGGTAATTCTGGGAGTTGAAGTCCACTCATCTTAAAGTGGCCAAGTTTGGACAACACTGGCCTAGATGTTCACAAAATTGCAAATAGTTAATGCAGGTAGGTTGATTGATAGATAGATAGATAGATAGATAGATAGATAGATAGATAGATAGATAGATAATAGAATGTTTTCTTTCGCATTTTTAAAAGCAGACTGTATGATGGCTTGCATAATGCAGATTCTCTCCAGGAATCTTCATGCTGGTATTGAGCTGTGTTTTATATTTGATTTTTATACAGATGTTGCAAGAGGCTCCAAGTGAGGAACTATCCATGCACAGAAAAAGAGCTCTAGGCCTAAGGATAAATTTCATTTTAGATCACTGCTCCACTAAATGATCATGCAAAGCCTGCCAGGGTTTCTTCTAGCCTCCCGGTGCCCTTGTAAAAATATATTTGATTGAAAATGAAAGGAGCATGAAAACAGAAAGCAGAGGCCTCCTCTGCTTGCTCATTTTTTTTTCTTCTGCAAAGTGTATTACAATTCATTTTGTGAGACACTCAGACTGATATTATACAGCAGGGCATCTAGGCCTGGTCATTACGTGGGGTGAGTGCTTTATTCAGTTGTACAAGGGCCATTTCAGCATGTTGTGCAATAAGTATTTCAGGCTTCAGCAATTAATCAACAAGAGTCCCACTAGTGTCATGGACATTCTTTTGCAGAATTTTCAGCAAATGGCATCTATTTGTTTCTTTGAGGAATACATTTAAATTAAACAGTTGAATTAACAATTATCTGAAGTTTCTCATATGAAGTTTCCTGACAATCAATGCAAAATCATGATTGATAATCTAACCTATGCATTCCTGCCTTTGCTATAAACTCAGTAATCTGGTTCACATCTCCTCTCACTTAGCACTAGTACATTTGTTTGTTAGTAACTTAATGTATTGTTAGTAAATCCATCCAGTGTGATTTGTAAATCATGCCTTACAAATTAATGTATTTCAGAAAACCTTGACTACAGAAACTATAGCTTAACACCGTGTATTTTGAAGAGAAATGGTCAACTAGGGCCCTCCAGAACACCGTTCAAATGACATTCACTTTTTTGCAGCACTTAATGTGTTAGCTTTTCTCCTGCAGACTTTCATGGTGAACATGTGTATGCCTACAAGAAATATCACCAGGGAGAGCATTATCCAGAAAGCTCTTGTGGTGAGCACTCCAGATTCATAACGACCAAATGGGACTTGGTTTAAATAGTAAATTGGAGTACTCCACACTTCAAGAATTTGTTATAGGTCCACTTGTAATCATCATCATCATCATCATCATCATCATCATCAGTGTTATGGAGACATTATAAGGATGCCTCAGATATGTATGTGAAATTCTTTTAAAGTTTAAAGATGCAACAGTAATGCTAATATTATCAGTATATTACTGTTATTTTCCATTTCATTTTTTGGTCCTTGGTTTCATATGAAAGCCAGGGTTTGGGGAGGGCATCTATATCTGGACAGCCTGGTGGAAGAGGTGTAGCTCAGAGTCAGAGCCCTGGCTCTGTATGCAGAAGATTGCAATTTCAGTCCCAGCTATTGCCAACTAAGGCTAGGATGTACAGGTAGGCCTCACTTAATGATTGCCCTGTTTAGCAACTGTTTGAAGTTATGATGGCACTGAAAAAGTAACAACCAGTCCTCACATTTATCATCTGTAGCTTCTCTGTGGTCACATGATCAACATTCAGGCACTTTGCAACCAGTGGGCTTTTACAACCATCGCAGCATCCTGCAGTCAAGTGATCACCATGTGTCTGCTTCACAATCAGCTTCCAACAAGCAGAATCAATGGAGAAACCAGCAGTAAAATCACAAGTCACAGCCACATGATGTTTCACTTAACAACCTGCAATGACTTACTTAACGACTAAATGGGAAGTGATGTCATAAGTCCATTGTGGTCATGTGATGTTTCACTTAGTGACAGAGTTGCCAGACCCATTTGCGGTTGCTAAGTGAGGACTATCTGTATTCCTCTCTGAAAAACTGGCAAGCAACATCCAGCCAGTGTAAAAAGCTGACTTAGTCTGACTACTGCTCTGTGATACGAACAAGTTTTATCTGTTCTGTGAAGTTTTGCTTCATAATGTAACCATATTGACTATGCTGCTAACATTAAAGCCATTCATTCCCCTTGTCCGGTATGAAAAAAGAGTTTACTACAGCACTAATAAGCATAATTAGTCTTCTGGTTTGTAGGCATTGGTAAGGTAGGAGGAATCTGGGTCCTGTTTTACAGAGGACAACCCTTTTTTCAAAGGTAGGGAGTCTATCTCCCCAGATGTTGATGAACCAGAGAATAAATTCTTCTGAACTCAAGACTTATTTTTATTTATCTATTTATTTACTTATCAAATTTGTCACCGCCCCTCTCGTTGAAACCTTAGGCTTGGTTTAAACAGTAAATTGGAGTACTCCACACTTCAAGAATTTTTTGTTGGTCCATAAGCATCATCATCACCAATGTTGTGGAGGGTACCTTGGATATGTTTAAAGATGCAACAATAATGCTAATATTACCATTTTATTACTGCTCTTGGGGATAAAATAAGGGAGATTGGGGAACATTGCATAATGTGATAATTACTCACTTGTAATGAGTAAGTTTATGTAGGATTGCACACAATGTACACAATGACATTTGGCAGCTAAAACCATTTTGTTTAGCTGGGCCAAATGAAACACTATTTATCTAATCTATGAACTATGTATTTTCCTTAAAATTGATGAAGATATTTATGCAGTGTAACTGTATTTACAACCATGACAGTTGTCTCAAGCCAAGCAATTTAATGTAGCAGCAAGTGTTAATTAACTAATGTCACTTTCCAAGGCTTCAGGAATTCAGGTGTATTTTCTTCAATCACTTATGCATCAGTAAATCCTATCTACATACTGCTAAAACTCTCATGTCTGTAACATTCAACTAGATGAAATGGTGTGTCATAGGACAACAGTTTTTGAACCAAGATACCTCAAATGGGCTAACTAATAGAATGCATCCAAATTCTGGGACCCATTACTCCTGTGGGATTGAAATTTGGGAAATTGGTGGCTCTTCCAGCACTGCACTGCAGCAGTCAGCCCAGGTCATGTGATCATCATGGGCATATTCCCAACCTCTTTTCCACCTCCCTCTGTCCCTGTGACCAATCACCTGCTGGCAAGGCCTGACAGACAAGCAGCAATTGGCTGCTTTGGAAACGAGGCAGAAATTTGAAATCTCTTAACAGCAGTTGGCAGAGAGGGAAGAACAAGGGAGCAACTTGGATGCCTGCTGCAAGGTACAATTGTGAGGAAAGGGCAAATGGCTCAGGCCTATATTATATGTGGGAAGGAAGGAAGGAAGGAAGGAAGGAAGGAAGGAAGGAAGGAAGGAAGGAAGGAAGGAAGGAAGGAAGGAAGGAAGATTTCTGCCAGCTTCCCACAAGCAAAGTCAATGGGGAAGCTGGCAGCAAGTTGTAAGTCACTCCCACTCCCACTGCTTTTTTGCCCTTGACCATTCTGTTTCTCTGTTTAGGTAAGGAAATAACTCTGAAATTATGACCCAAAAATCTCTGAAATGATGATAGTTCTAGAGGATAGGTTTTCCCCCCTCTGTCTATTGAAATGGGGAATCTGCCATCATTTTTTACCTCCTGGTCACCATAAAAATACACAAGTCCTTCCTTCTCCAACCTATCCTGTGGAACATCAATCCCCCAGAGGTTAAATTGGCCCCAACCCTGCTGGCCTTTTGCAAGGCCCTGAAAGCATGGCTTTCCCAAGGGGCCTGGGGGCCTGGGAGTGTGGCAGAGCCAGTGCTGTGGCTGTATTTTGATGAATGGGATTACCTCAGCTGTATGTTTTATGTACTTTGTGATGGATTTTATATACTTTTATACTGTTCTTTTCATTGTTTTGTTCTTTTTTGCTGTTTTATATTTGTTTTAAATATATATGTGAGATGGACAGCTACATAAATTTGAATAATTTGAACAATAAATAAATAAATAGTTACGCAGCTCTGGCCCGTAACTATTTATCAGAATAGTTTCACATGCTCCATTAGACTATTTACTTAAGATTAATATAGCCCAGGATACTAGAAAAGATTGAAACTTGGCCCCTGTGTCTCATTGATGGTAATATGTTTTAAAGAACCTTGTTCAAGGAAATGTTTTGCATTACCAGTAAGCGTCAATCCTAGACAGCATTATTGATCAGCATGTCAATTGCTAGATCCTTGACTATTCAGGGTGTGTGAGACAATTCCATGTTTTCTGTCTAAAATGGAGGAAAAATACCTTTAGAAGCAAGGAAACAGATTTGTCTTTTGCTTCTGGTGATGCTTCTCTCCATATTTCATCTTACTTCATGTCATCTTAGAGTATCACAGTGTTACATTGCCATTATATATAAAAATAGAATGAACATTGATCCACATCTGTTTTTGCTCTTCCCTATTTTCCTTTTGCTATTGGCCTGGTCTATGTATATAACAGAATGAGGCAGGATGATCAGTTTTCCATCCCCAAGAAAAATGAAATTAGTCACTGAACTGGAGGATAAAAGATGACACAAATTTACATGTTCTAAATGATGTGAAAAGAAATACACATGGAAATAATTACTAGAATTGAAATAATAATAATAAAAAAATCCTACATTCAGAAGACTCTGATTGTATGCAGGGATTCTTACACATGCTAAGTCTGCTGTCCAGATGTTGAAGTTGCCCATCAAGAATTAACATTTAAGTGACAGACTTAGACTGAAGAGTCTCTACTGCTTCTTCTTCTTACACTTATTAAACCAGAAAGGGCTGCTTTTTGTAAGGTAAATTACATAGGCATCTTGGAATAAGGGGTGGAGTCCTCCACTGGTAGAATGAACTGTACCGCTTCAGACCATGGGTGGGAGATGCCTTTTTTAAATAGCCCTCTCAAGGTATTTGTAAATGAAAAACTAGCACATCCAGAAGAAAGATTCTATTGGAGCCCACATCTCCTTTGACTGCACAGCATTCGGAAATACATTTCCAATACCTACTGCCTGGAATAATATGTGAATTCTAGGGAAGCAGAAGTGGCCCAAACCTTTTAACATTTGCATCAACACCATCTAAACTATTGTTTTCACATTCATGATTTGTGTAAAATTGGAAGGGGGAGAAGCATCAGGGAGTGGATATCAGGCTTGTGAATCCCACTAGCCACCATCCACCCATCTTTTAACCTACAATTGAAATATTGTTGGAAATTATATCCGCTGCATGACATCAGGATTTTTTCCATAGCCACCTTGTCTGCTGTGTGTTAAGAAAATCTACACTGTGGCCTTTGACAATAGATGTCCCAAACCCTCTTAGGCTTATGTCAACTAAGTTATGGGATTTGTTGTATCTAAACCAACATTTTCCCTTCTGACAGATGAACTGGGAATTGGACTGTCACCTTTAATGCCACTGATCATCTTTTTATGAAAAGCAGGAAGCCAAGGGGAGGTATAGCACGGCTGCCTAAATCTCTTCATGTCTATGGGAAGTAAGACCTTCACATGCAGTTCTTGGTGTGGTGGACTTTGTTGCTTTCCTTTTGCTGAGGAAATCTCATATTTCTCAAAGATTTTATTTTCTAAAATATTTTGTTCTACTTTATTCTCAGGGTGATTGAGAATTTCTTCCAGACTGCGCTTAGTGGTGTTTTTGAGCTTCCTTATGGTTGGCCATGGTAGAGAATGATACTGGGGATGTTGTTCTTTGCTGTTTTCCTTCCAGCTTGGCCAGCTGTGTACTAGATCCACAGTCCCTCCTGGATGGTTAAGGCTTCTTGGGAGGTGATGCATCTGGCAGTGATAAATTATTATTTCAGAGAGGAGGCAGTCCCATCATCACTTAAAAAGTCTGTTATGTGCCCCCGCCTCAAGAAATCATCACTAGACCTGTGTTAGGCAAATTTTGTCCAGTTTCTACCTTTCCCCTTTTAGGGAAAGTTGTTGAGAAGGTGGTTGCTTGACACCTTCAGAGAACTCTGGAGGAAGTGAATTCAGATCTGGGTATGGGATCAAAACAGCATTGATCACACTTGCATATGAGCTCTGGTGGGGGCAGGATGGGGGTAATCTCTCAGCAGCTTTCAATACCATAAATCATGGTATCCTTCAGGATTGGCTTTGGAGTTTGGAAGGTGGGTGTCACTATGATTTGCTTCATTCCTCTGAGAATGAAGTCCCAGTCAGTTTTGATGTGTGGAGAAGACTAGCCCACAGCCCCTGCTTTGCAGTGTGCTTCAGGGCTTGAAACTCTCCCTACTCATGATTAATATCTACATAAAACCTCTGGGTGACATCATCTGATGTTAAACAGGAGTGAGGAGAGTTTCAAGACCTGAAGCACTCTGCAAAGCAGGGGCAGTTGGCTAGTCTTCTCCCTGCTCTCCCCCCCCCCATGATCAACACCATCCTTCCCCAGTTGTTTCTGCCCATCCCATCAGATCTAGCAGAAGAGACGTGTTATGAGCCCCATCAATTAAGGAATGTCATCTGATGGGATGACATTTCTGTCATTGCACGTACCCTTTGGAACATAACTTTCCCAGATATTGGATTGGCCCCAACTCTGGTGGCCTTTCACAAGGCTCTGAAGACATGGTTGGGTTCCTGGGTGTGGGGGTTGGATTGACAGACCCCATGAGAAGGTTATATTAATGGTGGTTTGATTTCTTTTTTTTACGTTGGCTGCTGGTTATGTATTCAGTTCTGCTGCTCCTTGTGTTTTTTAACTGCTGCTAGCCACCCAGGGTCACCGTGGTGAGATGGATGGCCATATAAATTTAAATAAATAAATAAATAAAGCCTCCCCAGCACAAAGTGTGATTGTGCTCACACTTCACAATCTGGGGGGGGGGGGAGCCAAGAGGAGGAGTTCCCTCATAATATTTTCCTTAGAATTGGAATGAAGTTTGGGAAGCCAGAGAGGTGGCTGCAGGAGGAGTCAAATGATACCATGTCTATTATGACATCATCACAATAGGATGACTCATGTACATGCATTAGACATCATGACAGAATTACATAACTGTATCATAAGTATGATTACATCGTGATGCACATACTTTCATTTTGATTCCATTGTAATTTGCTATGTGTAGGTTGGTGCAGAGATGATGGTACTGGAAAAAGCAGAATATTCACACAATCCTTTGGTCACTTATAATTAAGAAGTGCAAGAACACCACAGTTCTTTCCTGCTATTCCCACTGAATTTTTTTTTCTTTTAATGACATTTGAAAAGCAAATTCTCTTTCATCAAATTAAATGAGAACAGGTAGGACAAAAAAGAAGAGGGTTTTACTGCATAATATTAATTCTGATCAGTGGGCTGAGACTATTTCATTCCTTATTTAATTCATAAATTTAAGTCTCACTCCTCAACCATGAAGGGTTTACCTGAATGGCTAATGAATCAAGTGAATTGTATTCAGAATCAAACCTAATTCACAAGGTCATTTTCCAATGTCATTTTTTATAATACTAAGTTTTCTTAGATTTTAAACAAGAGGAGGAATTATTTCTTCTAGGGCTTGCACTTTCAAATTATTTTCAGTCTCTGAGGGGCACAGGGAGCATGATTAGTGACATCATAGAAGCAGTGAAGCTGTAATTTGCAACCTGTTGGGGGAAATTTACAGGCATGTGGGGGTGGGGGGTATTTTAAGGCAAAGTAGTGTTTTACCACCTTTTTTTTTTCTTTTAAGCCCCTGAAAAATGTATCAGTAAGAATAACCAACCTGAAGCTGAATTTTTGTGACACAATCCTGGAGGATTAGGAGCTGCAAAAATGGGCTGAAGGTTTTCTTATGGAGTTTTGAATCTTATGTATGATAATGTATCAAGGGGAGAGGATTCTAAAGCTTCTCAAGGCAGCAACCCATGTTCCATGGTTCATCTGCTATTATCATGGGAGGGAGGGAAAATAAGCATCTGTTAACAAGGTTTGCAACAAAAGCTGTTGCTACATAGCAAATGGACAGATTTTAACCAAATGGAAAGGAGAGATGCAATAAAATAGGCAGTAGGATTTATATCTTAATGGAAAAAAGATCTGTAATATTTTCTTATTATACATACACATAGAGAGTCTCTACTCAGTGCTTTGCTACTTATGAGTTACTAATTACACTGAAAAGTACATTATACGCTGGGCTTAATCCAGAGGAAGTTAATGGATATAATTTCCATCTTGTTTTTATATATTATAACATTCTTCCTGACTGAAGCTTCAGGTTTTAAATATGAGATATATTTTCTATTTCAAATAGATGCATGCCATCTACTATTTCTGGTTTTTAACAAGTCATAGATATCACTTCCAGATTTCTACCAAGAGCAGGATCTTCCACAGAGGAAACAAACATCTGTTTTTGTGCATTTGTCATATGTGGGTTCATTCATTTAAATATATGCAACTTTTAAATTGCCTATTTCCTAGCCCCAATCCCATGTAAATACAAATTATGAAGGAGGTGAAAAATAGAGCACAGTGCACCTGACCTTATGACAAACCTAATTTCACATGGGAGCACTGAATGCATTTTGATAGTGTAAATGAAAGCCATGAAGTATTACCCTCTGTGCAAAGTGTCTGCGTAATTGAAAATGCATTCCAATTCTTCATGGTCAGAACAGATGGGCAGATCCATTTAGGGAACACAAATCTAGAAGTTGCCCTTTGCTCCTTGCTGCTGCCCAGGCACAAAGCTGGTTTGGGATCTGCCTGCTTTAATTTGCTTTTATTAAATATTTAATATATTTAAAATTAATTTTACTGGCCCAATCTTAGAAGATTCAACCAGATGTTTCAATTTTTAAATTGAAAGGCCTCACAGGCAACTCTTCCTGGAACCCTTTGAGTGGGCTAAGCAGGGTTGGACATAGAGACCACTAGGGAATTCCATGTTGGATCGGGAAGTGGTAAAAAAGATCCGAAGAAGAAAATGGCAAAGTCCCCAGAAATCAGTCATGATTCAGTGGAGTCTTTGGGCCAACAGAGGTTCCTTAAAGCTTCTTCAGATATTAAGGCCTCCATTTCACCCTTAAAGTTCCACAGCTTCCCAAAACACTGGCTGCCAAAGGCTCCAACCTTAAGATATTTTTCCATACCTGGTACAGTAGGATGAATGAACTCCAATAATGCACTCCTTTTGTTCTGTAGATGTTGCAGTAAGCAAACAATGGGTTAACTGTCCCTGTTTCTTGGGCATAAACCAGTAGCTTTTCTGAGCTTTACCCTTTGAATCTATTTTAATTAAAACTCCTTTGACCATAAGGGCCCATAAAATCAAGATTGATGAAAACATTGGCGATGAAATGTTAGCCATGGGGCAAGTACAGGGGTCATTGTTCTCACAACATGCTGGTGCTTTCACTTTGCCAAGCCACTGTGAGTGTAGTAGCTTTTCATTACACACTTTAAGGTCACCATTACAACAGGGCTGAAACTAACCCTGACCTTACAGCTAATTAATGCAAAGAAAGAAGCAAATGTTATTTCATGAACCTAACAAATACACACAAAGGAAAGCCTTTAAGTTAATGAGAATCTATGAAATGACTCAAGACAAAGAAGCACAGCCCTCCAGACTATGATATTAATATCACTTTAGTTTTGCAGTAGCATCCCTAGTTTCACCAATAAAACTTTCATAAGCTATTTTTGCAGCTATGCATTTTCCATTGTAGGCATTTCCCTATCATTCCAAGCACAAATGTGCTGTGTTAATCCTTCTCCTTTTCTAACCCACACAACCTCCCATCATTACATTCTGCATTACATTCTTCTCCATCACGTGATATTATTGGATGGATGTGGTTACTTCTTTCCCCTTACCAGAAAGGAGATGCACTTGACCAAAGGGATAAGCTAGAATCTGTTCTATTGGATTGTCCTTCACTTCTCATCCATAATCAATTGATACTCATCACAATTTGCTGCACCTGAGTTTCATCTGTGGCAATATCCATCTAAAGAAGTGTTTTGAATTATTTATTGAAAAATGAAATGGCCAGATGCCAAGCAGCTGAAATAGAAGCTATCCTAAGATACAAAGTGCAGTTCTGAAATGGAATCGTGAACCTGTGGGGGCACTCCATTAAAACAGAGATGCCCCAATCTATTTGTGCAGCTCTCCTCAAAACTCCAACATTCAGTGCCAGATGGATGATTTTCAGTGGTATAATATCACCTCTTTAAAAAAAAAAAAAAACTAATTACTATTAAACCACTTGGAAGTTTAATGAGCTACTTTATGCAGAATGACTTGAACAACCCCAAAACCTTTAAATAAATGGCTCCCATATTTCCTGTGACCCTCGGTAGTGTGTGTACAAATGGATATATGTATGTGTGTGTATATATTATGTATATGTGTGTATAATTAAGATTATCAGTCTTAATCCACAGCAGGATGGAGAGCTCTTCATTGAATGTTATGTAATCTACTATGCAGGTCTAATGTAGGTTGGTAGATAGATGTTTTTGATTTCCTAGTCTAGAGAATGACTGGCCCAAAGTCACCCAGCCAGCTTCCGTGCCTAAGGGAGGACTAGAACCGAAGTCTTCCCACTCCAGTGCCTTAACCACTACCCCACAGTGGGTCCCATATATGTGTATGTATGTGGGTGTATGTATCCCTGAATGGAGCAAAATTGCTCATCCTTACATTAAAGGAACAAAGGAGAAAATGGGCAAGGAAATAGATAGGGCAGTTGAAATTTAACATATCTGCATGGTTCCTTCTTCAGCAAAGCTGATCTGTACCATGAGACAACTTCATTCCAGATTCTTCTGAACTGAATAATCTGATTCTCTCTGTGACATATATTTTATTACTATCATAACTTATCTAATAAGATTTGCAATATTCTGTATAGTGTTTATGGTTTAATTCTAGTCTTATCTTAAGCTCCACTTCTTCACCAACTTACATATTTTCACAAATCAGACTATACTCTAGATTCTAATTCTGCTCCAAAAAACTGGGATTACCACAGTATTCCACAGTGGATATAACCAGAAAGCAAAAAGGACAGGACTGCAATAGAATAATTTGGTTGAAATCAAGACAGAATTTGCATGTTCATAGTTGTGCATCAGAATTCTTGCTACTATAACCAGTATTTATTTATTATTTAATATGTTTATATACCACTTCCTATGCATCTCAAAGCAGGTTACAGTACAAAGGGCAATAAAATGCATAATAAAATATATTAAAACAATCTAATACTATACTCAATAAAAATAATACATATTAATTAAAAATTGTTGGAGTGGGGGACATTGTTCTTACATTTATACCAGGAAAGTCTGGATAAAGACATCCATTTTCAGCAAGTATCTAAAAGATATTAAATCCCTCCAGATTTCAGGGAAATCATTCTAGAGCAGTGTTTCTCAACCTTAGCCATTTTAAGATGTGTGGACTTCAATTCCCAGAATTCTGGGAGTTGAGGTCCACACATCTTAAAATGGCCAAGGTTGAGAAATGCTGTTCTAGAGTGTGGGCACCATTATAGAAAAGGTCTATATTCCAGGGACAAAGAAACAAGTTGTGTGATCTCCTGTTTTTCTGTGGCCAGATGAGTATTATTTGAAATACATATATTACTTGTTTCTTAGTTTAGCCATTTCCCTTGATTTGCCTATGAGATTACAAAGTAATTGCTTTCCTCCCTCCCTCCCTCCCTTCCTTTCCCATGGCAGGTCACCTTCAATGGAAAAGTTGTCACTATGGCTGGCACTAATGAGATATTGATTTTTATCTTGAGAGCTGGTGACTGACAGAAGTTCCCCTCCAACAATCTGTGCAATGAAAATATGAGGCTGATGTTATAGCTGTCTTACTTCTGGATGATGGAAAGGAGAGCTTTTAAAAGTGGCCCTACTTAGCCAGTATTTATTTTCCTTTTTAACCACAATTACAATTTCCTAAGATTCTAGCAAATATCATGTTAAAATATTACAGCGGTACCTCTACTTACGAACGCCCCTACTTATGAAATTTTCGAGATACGATCAGCTCCGGCCCCAAAAATTTACCTCTACTTACGAACTAGCCTCGACTTATGAACCGGATCCGCGGCCATTTTCCGCCCATTCCACGTGGTCTGCGGCCATTTTTCCGCCCCTGACACGTGGTCCGTGGCCATTTTTCCCCCCTGACACGTGGTCAGTGGCCGTTTTTCCACCCCTGACGCGTGGTCTGCGGACGCCGGAACAGATTAATGGTAATTACATTGAACCTTATGGGAAAATTTACTTCGACTTGCAACCAACTCGACTTGCGATCAGAGTCATGGAACGGATTAAGTTCGTAAGTAGAGGTACCACTGTAGTTGTTATGTGCAAATTCACTCTATGCAACTTTAGTGAGTTCTGCTGCATTCAGTGGGAATTACTTTCAAATAATTTTGTATAGGATTATAGAGTTATAGATTATAAATGTTAGGGCAGAAACTAGTATCTGTACCAGGCTGAAGAGGTATTCATCTTTGATTACATAGTGATTAAATTAGGAAGAAAATTCTTTTCTAATGTCTTTCATAGTTCATATTCTTCTTCTCCATCTCTGATCTTCAAGTCCAGATTGAGGCTGTAGACCAGAGATACAATTCCTGATCTTCAAGTACCTAGGAGAAGCTTATCAAAAGCATAGCTATATGGAATAAAACTTGATTTAACTTTCGCTTTGCTCCACCCATTTCTTCTTCCTAGTCCTGCCAGCTTTAGAAAGTACAGTCCCTGGAACACCACTGAAATACCAAGTGTGTAAAAGTTGTTAATCATAACCTCTACACAAGTGTGTCTATGGATGGGGGTAAAAACAAAATTCAGGATGAATTCGGCCATGACCACGCAATTGAAGATCTGCCCCTTTATTTTCTGATAAAGTATATGTCCTGATGCACATAAAAAAGGGATAGGGTTTTGATCACGTGGTGATGACTGCCATCTTGACCTTTTTGGCCCCCATGCAAACAACCCTGTCTCTATAGCTATTTCAAAACTTTGTGTGTGTTCAGAAAAGTGTTAATTGTAGATAAAGTGAGACTTAAGAACTTGAAAAAGGGGACACGGTTGGATTGGAGAGAGGCTCTCCCTAGGGAGCATACTAAATAGATAGTGGGACTGTACATAGCACTGGAGAGGTGCTTTATTTCAGCCAAGGTTTGAATGAAGACCCCCTTGAAGCTGCTTCACAAAGCAGTATGGCTCCTTTGTTTCTAAGTTTGAAGGAAAGTAACTCTGTTGCTTTGCCTTGCTCTGTTTCAGAGCTCTGCTTGGCCTTTTCCCAAAACACTTACCCTCCATGAGAAAGCTGAGAGATTACTTCAGCAAGTGGTACAGAAAAGAGCATTCTCTCACGGTGGCAGCCAACGTGCTTCTAGGCTTTGGCATATGCTGTGGGTGCTAAAGGCAGCCAGCCTGGAGCCCACTTGGCATGTGTCAAAGGTCTTCCAGATAGGGCCGCTTTAGCAAACACTGTGAATAATTCCACAGCATGTGTCAAAAGTACCCAGCCTAGATCCTCGCCTGGACTGCTTGCCAAAAGCTGTGAGGAGTGCTGTGGAGGATCCATTACTCACCTCCTCCTTGGCAAATGGTTCAAGAAGGTAAGCAGCATGTCTTCTGCCATGCTGGTCAAAGGAGGAGGTGAGTGGTTCAGAGGGGAGAAGTAGTGGAGGAAGTGCTGCTCACCATCTCCAGACCATTCGCTGAATATCCTGGGTGCCAAAGGTCTTCCAGGGGGGTAGATCAAACACATTGCAGATAACCCCAAAGCCACCCAGCCTGCCCGAGGATCTCTGGCTAGTCCTGGGGTGAAATCTGAGACAAGCCCTCCTGTAATACATTGCTTCACTGGGGTGAATTGAGTTGCCTTTTTGCTTTGGTGAAATAAATCCCATCACCTCCACTTAGGCCTTCTAAGGTTCTGCCTCTTCTCTGGGCCCCAGATTAAGCCTGTGGTCCTGGGGTTTCTTGTATATCCCACAGAAAATTACACTGATAAGATACAGACATGAGAAAATTTGCTCACAATGGAAGCTTTTATTTCCTTTTGTTTTTCTTCCTTTTTTGTTAATTTTCAATTAATAATTATTCTTATTTACATAATGAATAAAAGAGTGTGCCATTGAACAATACAGGATGGCTTCAACATATACACTGGTTAGCTCAATGCCTGCCCACAGCCCACAATTTCTTAATAAAGATATCAGAAAGTCATTGATAATGAAATAAACATTGATAATGCATTATAGATTTACTCAGTCCCGCTTCCAAATATTTAATCAAGGGTGAATGCGTTTTGAATGATCCTGGAGCAGCATTATTACTGGTAATTCAGTCTGCCATACATCCATAATTCAAAGTATCCTGAAAGTTGAATGGTTTCTTTGGCCTCAGAATGAGATCCTTCACGAACAACGTATAAGAATAGCTACTTTAAAAAAAATCCCCTTTTTATGGATTGTGCAAAATTCTGTAATTTGCACTCTTCATCCATAGATCAACTCTGATATCAATACCTAGAAAGCTGTCCGTACAAAAGAACCATGGCGTGTCTCTATATTGATTTTTGTTGCTTATCTGTTTCATTAAACTGAATGGCCAAAAATGGCAGGAAGAAATTGGATAGATATGGCAGATGAGCAGATAATGGTCAAACCACAACAAGAAATCAGTGTGCTTCTCTACGCGGTTGATGCAATCATGTTAAAAAGGAAATGCTGCCATACCTTGAGATCAGATGAAATGATACTTTAGTTTAAGGGGGGGAAATGCAGAAAGTACCTAACATAGCCTCTTTAAGGATAATACATTTTATCTTTAAAAAACCCACACACCTATAAAAATAATTTTAAAAGCATGTCTAAAATATTGTAAGTAGAGAGCATATTAACTGAACATTGGTTTATTGTGTTTTAATCAGTATTTTAACCAGTATTTATTTTTGTTTTTACTGTAAACCAGCCAGAGTCGCTCATTGAGTGAGATGGGTGGTGACTAAATTTGAAATATAAATAAATAAACAAACAAACAAACAAACAAACAAACATTTTGTATTGTCGAAGGCTTTCACGGCCGGAATACGATGGCTGATGTGGGTCTTCCGGGCTGTGTGGCCGTGTTCTGGAAGTTTTGGTTCCTAACATTTCGCCAGCATCTGTGACCGGCATATACATTTTGCTCAGATTTCCTATTATCCTTTTTAACAAATCTAACATTATCTACAAATAATAAATAAGCTACCGCTCTAAGGTTGTAATTCTATATTATTTTTTAGAAAACATATATAGAGTTCTGCTTGCAATTAGAATTGATATAATATGCATACATATACCTGGTCCCATCGTGAAGGTTCACTACTACCAATAGTGAAGATGGAGGCAGAGTAGTTACAAGATTGAGAGGAAGTTAAGTACAATGGAATGTGAGGGAGAAGTTGGCTGACCTCCAGATAACTAAGCATGTTCAGTCTTGGTTGGTATTTGAATGGGAAGCCACTAGAAAATCCCAGGGTTGTATACTAGACTGGGAAACAGGAAAAAAAATCACAGCAGAAGGAAATGGTAAACGTTTTCCATATTGTTGCCAAAGAACAAACATATGGAAGTGTCCACATTGTCCCCAGGAGTCAAGCCCCACTTGAGGGGAATCTCTACCTTGTACCGATAGCTTTAAATTCTCACATGGGAAAAAAAAATGAAGGCCATATTTGTTTAAAAGATGTATGAAGGGGTACATTTGCAGATTCTAAATTGGGCTGGCCAACTTAAAAGTCCCTCAACCTGATTTAATGCTCTTGGCTAAATTGGCTGTATATTATGGAGGTTCTGTTCCAACACATCTGGACTGGGAAAGGCTGTTATAAAGGCATTGGCCATGAAGTTCTAGCTTAAGTTGTTGTTGTTGCTGTTATTAAGTACTTCAGGAACATATTAAGAATGAACAGTAAATATTTTTTAAAAGGGCATGTTCAGTTCTGTTTCAATATTTTGTTTGTCTTACTGATTCATCTTTTAAGGGTCCTAACAACTGTTTCAATATTGCGTGCTTTGATCCATCCTTTCGCATAGCAGAACTGCTTTCCAGTGAAGGCTGTTTGGCTCCCAAAACAAAATCCACTGAGAAATTTCCTCTGTTATCAGTGTTGGAAGTATAACTTGACTTCCAGCTATTCAGGTGTGAAAATATATTTATATCTGTTTATTTTTCTCATCCTATTTTACTCCCTGATGATCATATGACTATCCTGGCAGGATTAGGGGAAAAAAGCAAAAGTATCTCATTTCAGTGGCATTATTTATTTCTTTTGCTCCATTACCATTTGTATCAAACAGCAGAGAATGTCAATTTCTCAAAATATGCATGTAGGTCTGCATAAGGAAATGCATTCTGAATGACAGATCCTTCTCAGCAGGACTATTGCTTGAGTGGCCAAGCACATCAGCATCATTTGTAGTTATCATATTGAGTGATAAAGGAAAATGATATGGTTGCAAGAAAGAGACCTAGCTTCTTCTTCATAACAGTACCGCTTGGGATTCTAACCCAGAACTTTTTTATTGAACATGGGGAGACCTGTAGCCTTTCTTTGAGTTAAAAGCAAAAAATTGTATGTGACATCATAGGTTATACAATATTAGAATGGATGTCAAGTTCATCTAAAGCAGTGATGAACAATCTGTGGCCCCAGGGTCATATGTGCCTCCCAAGTCCCCACTTTGTGACATTTATTGTCAAGAACTTCCTGCTATTTTGATAGAGGAAACGTTTGAAAATGGTTGCATAGGTCCTAAAAATAGCAGATCACAGTTTAAAAACATAATAACACATCAGAAACTCTTAGCTCTGCCCACATTGCAATGTGGTTTCACTTAACTTGGAAGGGGCTTAGTGTAGAGAGTCCTTTGGACATCCTTGGTCAGAAAGGCCAGAATTATTCAAAGGACATTTTTATGACAGTCAAATGCTATACATCTGTGGCATTAATTTCTCTAGAGCTCATTCTCAGATTTATGATACACAATTACAGCCTCAATATACTGTATATTGAGGACATAGCAGGAATTAATTGATAAATTAATAAAAGACAAGTGCCAGATTTAAGACTCTCCGAAAGCCTTGTACTTTGTTCTCTTTAATATGATGCATGGGAATTACGAGGAAGAACTCAATGAAATAGATACAGGCAGAGTTACTGCCTTCCCTGTTGGGAAAAAAATCTGGGAAAATATGGAAGGAAACATATAAGAGAGTTGAATTACCATGATTGCAACTATTGCCAGTTCCAGAAGCTTTGAATGAGATCTTGAAGAGATTTCAGTTTTCATAATGGAGGAATGAACGAAAAGACAACTGATTGAAAAATAATGTGTATTTCAATCTGAGTGACAGAAAGGAAATTAACCGAGGTTTTTAAAGACAGTAGCCTGATGAGAAGAAAGAGCAATATTGAAGCAGCAGATTTTAAATTCTAAGTGCTTTAGGAAGAGGAATGTGTGGTAGAAATTGAAATAATAAGTTAAGAATCATAGTTAAGTTATGAAGCGCAGTTTTCTCATTTATCACATGGGCAGCTCCATGAGGCATGTTAAGCAAGGATTATAATAACTTGCTTGAGAATTTCTTTTAATTGGGGATCTAAAATATTCACCTTCCCTAACTCTAACCCCATCTGGGTCCCTCCAGATGTTTGACTATGCTTGTTGTGAATTCTGTAAATCAAAATGCAGAATCTCCAGAAAACACCAAGTTGAGGAAACCAAACACACAAAACAACTAAGCTGGCTGTGGGAGATGGAAGTTGTAATCCATCTGGAATGCACAAGGTTACAAATGATTGTTGTAAAGCAATATCAGCAAATAGATTTGCTGCACACAGCAAATAGTTGCAATCCCACTCTCTAGTCATAGCAACCTCCACTTCATTTCTTGAATAGCTGTCTTGAAGTTCTGGCATGTCTTATCCCCATGACGCAACATAACAGGGTTTTGAATTTTGAAGAGGCCCATTGATCTTGCTCACTAGCGCACCTTTCAGTATGACATGTCTGCATGCTGGGTTTCCATAAGCAACTGCTGGGCATAGCAGGCAAACCTGAAGCCGTCTGGCTCTGTAAAACTCATTTGGCAGATATGCAGAACACTTCTCATCAAGGGTTTCAGCTTGAATGGCTTGCTTTTAAGTGGCTTTTTTAAAAAAGCACTTCGTTTAGGATTTCATGGTGTTCCCGTTATAACATACAAGGTTTTCATCCTGATTTTACAGAAAATAATCACTTCCAAAGTCTTATTTACTAGAATTTGCAGTTGCCTTGTGTGATGTTGAAAATATGTTTAATTTTTTTTATTATTGCTATTTTAAAAGAGAGAGATTAATCACAAATGCTAAAAAAATAAATGCCCAACTTATCTTTCTGTATCCTGTCATTTCCTTCATTGTCTCTTCTACCCCACAAACAATGTACACGTTACATAACACAGCATTTAGGATTGCCATCAAATGTAACTCATAGCAGAGAGCTCTTTGCCTTATATCAGTCTTTTTTCAAGTATAAAATGCATTCATATTTTATATTTTTAGGTATCACTTCTAAACAAAAATTACATTTCAAATGAAAAAGAAATGCAGTGTGCCTTCAACAACTAAGAGCTGTGTAGGTTATTTGAGCCAGAGAGATCCCATTATCTGATTATTGGATTTGTTTCCTTCTGTCCATTCTCTTCTGCCTGCTTCCATAATATATCACACCTTTAACACTCCTAATTCGAGGCCAGCCCGAAATTATTTTTAATTTTTTTCCAGAACTTAGAAAGTTTTGGCATCACCATCATTATAATTCATTATAATAATAGATTCACTTAATAAGTGACAAAAGAAAGTGATTCAGAATAGACCATTGATAAAGACAGTAATAGGTTGATTAGAATAGGAGTAAAATTCTTTGAACACACACATTTCAAAATGGTAAGGCACTGTATGAGCAATGCAGTGATGCTTGATTGTGTTCAATAGCCACAAAAGATTAAATGTCCATTGGAAAATAAACCTGGTAAACCCGGAAGTGGGATAAAATGTGTGTTTAAGATGGGTCCATCCAACCACTATTAGAAAGTTCTGGAGTTCAGACTCTAATTCAATGTTGTCCAAACTTGGCCACTTTAAGATGAGTGGACTTCAACTCCCAGAATTCCCCAGCCAGCATGGCTGGCTGGGGAATTCTGGGAGTTGAAGTCCACTCATCTTAAAGTGGCCAAGTTTGGACAACACTGCTCTAATTGGTCACAACGTACTATAGACATATTGCATGAGATACTTTCACAGCAAGAAATCAAGAAAATTGATGGCAGTGAACCATGTTGGCTATTACAGAGAATGGATGTTTGGAAAGTGCTTGCTTCAAAAATGTACAGCTTGACTTGCATGGATGGAGCATTTGGATTAATTCTAGATATGTGTTGCTGCAAAGCAATTTCTGTAGTTTTTAACATGCCAAGGCCTAGATTGTATATTTGTTAATGCTTTCATCAACTCCATTCCAAAATCAATTATGGAAGCTAGTAACAGACAAGCATACACTAAGTGTCATTGCAGACATGGTGTCTGGTACTCACAGCAAAGTCATAGTGATTCATACTTTAAATCATATGTATCCTGTGAAATTGGAATATTTCCCCAGATATAACATACGCTGATGTATTTTCAGCATAGGATATGAAGTATTTTCATAGTCTAACATCACAGTAAAATGGGTCTGACTGAACATGTCATGCTTGGTCAAAATAAATGTGTGCTGTTTTTACATCATTTTAATCTATATGTGCCATATGATATACTAATTCTTTCATTATTCATTTTCAAAGATCCATATGCTGTCTTTGGCAAAACATCCAAATAAACAAGATAAAATCCATAAATAAAAGGCAATAAACCATGTTTGGAAATAAAACAACACACTTAAAGAACATTCCAATGTTTCTATGTGGGGAGATTCAGCTCCCACATCCATAACTGCACTAATGCTGCTGTGGTCAGAGTAGAAGTAAGGAGAAGAGTATTTCCTTTTCAGACCCATCAACTGAGTTCATGCATCGAACTAAAACATAACATGGCTGTTTGGCTTTGGCATAACGTGATATGGTACTCTAACCATTATAAACCATGTTTTACAACTTGGACTGCCATTTGGACCCAAAAAATTGGGGCTTAGGCAACTGATAATGATTAATGATAATGAATGATGATTCATTCATTCATTCAAACCCAGTCCTAACTTAACTATTGACCCCAGGGCTAGTGTAGTTTCAGGCCAACTATGGGGAGTATTGGGATGTGGGTCCACACTTTATTTTCATATGCTTATGTGGGTACCAGGAAAAATGGGTGAACTCTGGGTTGTGGCCTATTGTTATATTAGGGAAATGAGGGATGGTTGGGACTAACAAATAGCTTGGGAGAGAATTTAAGTGGTAATTTGCAGGGGAATATGACATGGAAAAGTATAACATGGGCACTGCAAGGAAGGGAGAGCAAGCTAATGACTAGTTTTCATTCCTTTCGGGTTATAGCATTTGGAGAGGTTAAAGCTCCCACCTGATTACTTGCCCTTTGCTCTTCTTGGCTGATTAATTTAGCAAAGAGGGTTAAGTAAAGTGGTCAATGTCTATTTGTGGGAAGGACATATGGAGGAAAGGAGGCGCTGAGACCTTGACCATGGAAATCCTTCCTTGACCTGACAAATGGTGTACCATTTAAACAATGGCAAAAAGATATATCTAAATTTATATGGCAAGGGGAAAAAAAACACAAGTAAAATATAAAGTGTTACAAGATGCAAAGGAAAAAGGAGGACTGGGTTTACTGGATTTGAAATTGTCTTTCGCTGCTTGTTGTTTGGTCTGGAGAATGTACAAAGAATGTATGTTGTTGAGAAATAAGAGATTTTTAGAGTTAGAAGATCATGACCTGAGGTTTGGATGGCATGGATATTTATGGTATGATAAAATTAGATAATGTGTATTTCAAAAATGATTTTATTAGATGTGCTATATTGAGAATATGGAATAGATATAAACCCAGGTTGTGTCTGAAAACACCCTTATGGATCTCAGTTCAACAAGCATATCATAGAAGAGAAACAGCAGGCAAGGATAAAGGATTGACATATCAGGAATTATTGGAAAACCATCAAGGGAACTTTAAAAGTAAATCAAGAGGGCAATTAATGGCAGAAGGATATAGTTGTCAATGGTTTTCCCATTTACAGTTATCAGATTCAAAATGGACAACAAGATTTATGGTATAGAGCAAAGTAAGACAGAATTTGAAGTACAAGTGTGCACTGATGATGAACATGTAATTGCTAAAATGTATAAACTTTTGTTGAAATTTGAAACAGAGGAAGAACAGGTTAAAGAATTTATGATAAAGTGGGCTAAGAATTTTGGTCAGTGGGGAATACGTGGTCAAAAGTGTTGAAATTTACATTGTGTTATGATCTTAAACAGAATTTTTATAAAATGTATCAATATATGATGCAAGAGAAATGATCTAGAATGTATAAAGGCACTTCAAAAGTATGTTGGAAATGTACACAACATGAAGGGACATTTTATCATGCTTGGTAGACATGTAAAAAAGCTAAAAAAAAATCATTCAAGTACATACTTTGATACAGAGGATTTTAAAGATTAATATTCCATTGAAGCCAGAACTTTGCCTTTTAGGACTAATGAATAAACAGTTAGAAAAAAGCCATGGAAGATTATTTCAGTACATGATTACTGTGACAAGATTATTATATTAGCAGAGATGAAAAGATTCAACCATACCTACTATGGAGGAATGGTTGGTGAAATTGACAGATCTTGCTGAGATGGACAAACTGACTTCTCTGATTAGAGACAAGACGCTATCTACATTTATTGGTGATGGGAAACCTCTTATGGACTTATGAAAAAAATGAACTTATGATTTATGGCTTTAATGATTAGACAGGATATAGAAAGAAAAATATTGTGATGTAACTTTAGAGAGAGATTATAGTTGTAGTTATAACTTCTGTGAAGATATTGGAGGTCACTTCTTTGTATCTTTTTTCTTTCTTTTCTATTTTTCTTCAACTTTTTTTCTTTTCTTGCACTTTTTGCTTTCTCTTTGCTTGCTTTCTTTTTCTTTTTTCTTCCTTACTTTATATTAGTTTATATTAGTTTTTATCTTCTTTTTTAAAAATTTCAATAAAAAACATATAAAAGAAAAAGGAAATCCTTTCTTGATCCAGACTATCTGTACTGGTTCCAAAGATTCCATATGGTGAAAGGTAACTGAAAAAGCAGTGAGTAGCTCCAGATGCTTCTGGATCCATTTGAATCAGGCTTTCATCTAGGTTATGGTATTGACATTTCTTTGGATGACGTGAGCTAGAAATGGGATAGTGGGAGTGTGCCTCACATAGCTCTCCTGGACCTTTTAGTCACTTTGATTCCTTTGATTATGGTATCATTCTGAAAGGATTGGGAGGAATTGTTTTACACCAGTCCCGTCTTTCCTTCCAGAGTGTGCTCAGAAGATAGTGGTGGGTGACTACTGCTTAACCGGCCACTAAGCAGTGGGTTTGGTCTTGCTTTCCTCTGCTGTTCAAATCTACTTGAAACCTAATGAGGAAGGTCATCTGAAGTTTTGGAGCAGGGTTGTCATCACAATCCATCTAACTCCAAAGAAGTAATCAATATCTTTGTTGTACAAGTTTGATAATAGGTTGGATCAGGGAAAAAAGGTTAAATTATATCCAGATAAGATAATGGTGCTGTTAGTAAATGGGAAATTAAGTTTGGATGCTGAGGTTCAGCTTGTTTTGATGGGCTTGTACTCCCCTAAAAGAGAAGTTTGTAGTTTGGGAGTCTCCTTGAACTGTTACTAGATTCACAAGAGACAATTATAAAAAGGGATGCTTTTACACAATTACACCTGCAGCATAAGCTATGACCTTCCAGAGCCCATTTAATTTGTTGACAATTATCCACACCTTTGTTGCATCCTGTCTTGACTACTTCAATGTGTTCTAGATGTGGGTACACTTGAAAAATGTCTGGAAGCTTCAGTTGGCATAAAACATGATAGCTAGGCTGCTAAATGGTACCTGTACTGAAGTATCTACATTGCTTTCCAAATGAATGTTGGGCACAACTAAAGGTGTTTAGTATTAACTTTACAGCCTCAGATAGCTTATAGCTTAATGTCTCTTCTTGTGATGGAATGCTTGGATGAAGACCACTCTCAGGGAGATAAGCATTGCCTTAGCCCACAGCAGGAGCATGGGGAGGTTAAGAAGATGAGACTGGCACCACCCTAAGGAATTAGTGGGGGGTTTGCTTGCTGGCTTGAGGAGTTTAGAATCAGTCTGGCAGGATTCTGTTTGTGGTTGGAAGCTAATAAAAGCTATCGAACTAGATCTGTACAGTCTCGTGGAGTTCTTTGGGCTGAACCTGATGCTTCTCTTACAAACAGGTCTGGCTACTAAAACTTGCAAAAAAAAGCCCATTTTGAAGATGCCCCTACTCTCAGGTGCACTCCATTAATCACTCCTCCTGTTAACCTCATTCAAGTGTTGCAACCTTCCCCAGAGGATTTATTGTGAATACCCACAGAAGGAAATCCTAGACATTAGGGCCACTGGCTTCTACATGAGCCAGGTTCCTATAGGGAATCCAAAGTAATTATAGTAGCATTGGAAGAAGGCAGAGAATAAACCTGAATAAGACTTCGGGACTTGATTATGGATACAAATCCATCCAAAACATGCTGAGTTTCCGAGTTCTGAATAGATCCAATGAACCAATCCACAAAAGCTTTATTTTGTTGGCATTACATTTTTTAAAAAAGATGCAACAGGCCTTTGTCCTGTGTTTTAATATATCCCAGCTGTGCAGACCAGCTGATTGCCAAAATAAATGGAACCCATCAGCCTTATATATCCCCACAACGTGAATTGGTACATTTCCTGTTATTGCTGTATGACTGTGGATTATAAAAGAGAGGGGCGAAGGATCAAGAATTCAGAAAGCTGCAATATCCAGGTGGCCTGGATTTGCCATCATGAATTGCAAGTAGTGCAATATTGATAAAAGAATGAGTCAAGTTCGACAAATTACAATAGAATTAAACCTTTTCAAAGTACCCCAAATAATTAGGTTAAAATAAATTATATATCTTTAATGCAATTTGGTAAATGCTGAACACTGTATTTGTACCATTTGAAAACCCAGTTTCTTTCACATGATGTTCAGTTGGCCATATTACAATATAGTTTCTGGGTTAAGTTCAAACTGTTCAGATTGCTGATGCCCAAGTTTTAAGTCTAAGAACTTTGGCTAAAAAAAAGGGAACGGTTCAGCAATAAATCCTTTGACATTATACTACAGGGAAGCTTAAGAGTCTGTTGCATTAAGCTAAGGGTCTAATCTCATTCTGCAGCCTGCTTCCTGTAGCAACCAGGCAGCCGACTTTAAAACCACACAAATGTCAAGGCCAGAGGACGTTGACTCCTTTGGTCCTTTTCAGTTTGGGTGGTCAGAGCTAACCCGAAGCAATGCACCTACTCAGGCAAAGATGTCTCAGAGTCATGCCCCACATCCTTAGAGAATGTAAGGGACTGCAGGGGATGGGCTAATAATACAAAATAGGCAGAGCTGCATAACACACAGGTGAAGTGAGATTTTTTAGGGTTTTTGTTCTTTGGGTTTTGGGGAAGGAGTTGAATTTTTTAAGCCTACTTTAGAGTTTATAAAACACCTTCCACATGTATCCTGTCATGAAACAGGAGGAACCTGCCCCAACAATTTTCTTCAATCCCACTGCTGGAATTTGGCAGCGTTGTTCAAGTTGGCTGCAGCATCTGCAAAGCGGTCTAGGTCATACTTTGTCCACTATCCACTATGCACTGCAAGGACTTAAACCACCTCTACAGTTAATTGCTTTTGATAAAACAGTAGAGTAGAACTCAGATACAAGAACAAACCTTAACTAAAACCTTCTCTTGCAAGTGTACTACTATTGGCCAAAGAAAGCTCATTTCTAATGAGCTGACCACTGCCATCTGCAGGGGGCATCAAGATGGTAGTTGTGGCAGTGCAGCTAAAGCTCTGCCCCTTTTGTATGTGTATTAATGCTGCACACACAAACACGGGGGGTGGAATCTCCGTTACACTGCTGAAACAGCCATCCTGACTCTTTTGCCACCCCCTTCCCAGAAATCACTGAGTCTGACTGCATGTGGTTGTTGTTCACTGGTATTCCTAAAACAACAGTAAGTCATTCCAGAGAGGTAATATCCTGATTGATTCTGATAATCCCAGACAATGGCAGATCATCCTATATGCATGCATGCATGTATGTGAGTCTGCACATATAGTCTAAAACCTGTCTGAATTTGCCTGGCCTATTGATTTCTCTTAACATACTCAAAGGTGTCCAGGGAGGGGCCTGTGAGGAAACAGTGCATCCTTGTGGCTCTGCTAGGCTCTTCAGTATTTTTATAGCAACATTTCCTGTAAATATGCATCTAAATCTGTTGTTTTTGCCTTTATTTTATTGAATAAATCCAAAAATAAAACAATGGCAAAAGGAAAAAAGGGAGGATAAAAAAGGGAGCAAAACCATTAAGTCTGTTGTTGCCCTCAGCAGTAACTTGCAAAAACTAGTTCCATAAATTTCTCATCTGGAGGCATATATGGAACTTAATTTCTCATCCCCAAAACTGCACCTCTTTGCTCAGATCTCTTGTAACCATGTGAGCTGTAATTATTAGTCTATGCAGGGTACACATTAAATTAAAAGCAATATTTTATTTCTTTAATTGCAAGTTTATGTTCTTTGTGTTTATTGCATAAGTCTAATCACTTAATAAAGCTGAGTTGTTCTCAGTGGAGTGGGAAACTTACTAGGTTTATTTCATTCTATACTGAGGCTTTTGTTTTGACAACCAAGTTGATAATAACCCTTTGGAGGAGATGGTAAAGTGATAACTCAACATGAATTAGACTTCTTATGACTTAATTGAAACAAATATGCCTGATAGTTGTGAACAGTTCTCACTGTAAGTGATAACAGGCTACCAATTTCTCAAGTATTTTAGGATGGATTTAGTCGAAGTAATAAAGATGGACTAACTTAAGACACACTTAGGGCTCTTCTAAAGGGCTATCTTCCAGTCCTTGTGTTGACAGAAGAATATGCCGGCACAAATTGTACCGCCCTATTTGGTCTCAGTAGCAAAGACAGTGATTAGTGTTGTCCTTACAGTTTTAATATGCAACAAATTAAGGAAAGCAGTTGGTGAATTCCCTCTTCCCAACGAGCATCACATGCTGGCTGGGAAAACAGCCTCCAATTTACTTGCATAACATGGTGAGGTACAACCGAATGAATGTAGGTGGGTAACTGGGTGGGGGAGGGTTAGCTACCTTTCATGTTCAATAGGCCATGGTTGCCCAATATATAAGAACACTAGACCCATGTAAAGCTTAAGTGAGATGGGTGGTGAAGAGGTTGTGAAGAGGATCAGAGAAGCTCCCTCCTGCTTCACCCCAACCCTTCCATCACACATGTGACAGTCAGGCTGGAAGTTATTTGCACTGATAAGAACTTATATGTATAATTGAATGTATAGCTGGAATCTTATTTATTTTGCTGTTTGCTGCAAATGCATGACAGTGCTGGCAGTGAGCCAGCAATGAGTCTGGTTCTGATTTTGTGGCTGGCATCATCCAGGGCAACCCATGGAATATGCAATATAGTTAGGAGTAGGAAAAAGGACTCCACTCTCCACCCCCAAGTAATAAGGAAGAGTGTCTGCCACAGTCTCTAGAGACCAACAGAGTCTTGGCCCATCCCACCCCATGACTGCATCATCAGCCACATCATGAAGGAAATATCTTAAATTGTCCCCATGGCAAAAATTATGTTGGGAGAAGAGGGGCAACATTACTTTAAAGGAAAGAGCTTAATACAGTTTTAAGCTGCCTTCACTGTGGTTTGGGAATGAAATGAAGGCAACATTAGGAGGACATGTCATTTAAAGATTCAAAGGACATATTCATGCTATGGTTAGAGGGATGTGCAGATGACCCTTAAATTTGTATCAGTTATTTTAACTATAAACTGCTTTCAGGTTGAAAAGCTCTATACAAAAAATTTAGATGGATGGTCTTTTGTAAAAATAAAACAATAGATCGTAGAATCACTGAATGTAAGGGAGCTTGGAGATCATCTAGTTCAATCACTTGCCCAATGCAAGAATCAACTACAATAGATCTTTACAAATAGAAAACCAGTACAATCCACTCTACTATCTTAGAATTCTAGTAATCTGCTATGATAGGTGTAGACAACCTGTAGGACTCCAGATATTGCTGATCTATAAATTCTAGCAGCTTTAGTCAATATGTTGAGAGGTAAGGAACACTGGGAGCTATAGCTCAACAACATCTGGACAGAATAAATTGTCTATCTTTATTGTAGCAGATTGGAAATAACAACACTCCATTGCACTGTAGCCAAGGGCAATGCACAAATCTGTACTGAAAGCAAAAATGCCCATTGTGACTCTGGAAAAAGAAAACTCTTTTCATAGTAACTGTGTTTGCTTTTCCTGGGAACACTGCTAGGCAATTTGCAACCACACCCAATTCCTCGGATCATAAATTATACACAGTACAACACTGCATTGCATACAGATGTAACTGGACAGGTCTACAGCTGGATTGGGGCAATCATATGTAACATCAAATGAACTGTGCATATTGAGTGTTGCCCTACAGCTTGCAATCTGTGGTCTGGATGCCTGGGATAGGAGTGTATAAGTGCTATATTTATTAGTGGTGATGTCCAAACCTGTCTCATGGCAAATTAGCTCCTCAGTATTTTCTTTAAGGCAGAAATTGCTAGGTAGAGACACATTCTAGTTTAACTGTTGTTTGCAAGTATAATGGGATCCAATGAGCTTGGCGCCCACAGGTGATTATTTTGATGTATTTTGACATGGAATGTGCTTTGGCTCCCTAAGGTGGGAAAAAAAATTCCCTGGGCACTAAAGTTTAAGGGAGATATTAAGACTCCTTATGATATTATCAAAGTGAAACCTTGATTCTTCAGATCTCCATTCAGTGGCCTTCAGAGACAACAGACCATATTGTTTCACTGGAAAGAGGAAGGAGGACTGGGAATTTGAGTTGTGCCCAAGCACTTCCACAAAGCCTGGAATCAACTGAGGAGGGGAAGAAGCTGGTGAAGGAAGGCAGCAAAAAATGCAAGGCGACAAGGACAGGAGGGGTGAAGCAATGGAGAGGCTGGCCAGTGAGGTAGCTGTTGAGGTGCTAGTGGTTTGCCCCAGGGTCAGCTCCCAGAAAGCTGGCAGCTGAATTGCGAGAAGTCCTGCCCAGTGACCGCTGCCCTCCCCTAACCAAGGTGCCTGGAGACACACATGCATCCAGAGCCAAACTGCACCCAGGTAACTTGGATAGCTTTTAAAGTTGATTGGATAAATATATGAAGGACAGATCTATCAAAGCTATTAGTTCTGAGATTCACTATCACAGATAGTCCTCACTGAACAGCCACTCATTCAGTGACTGTTCAAACTTACGACGGCACTGAAAGAGGGGTACTTATGATGGGTCTTTATAGTTGCAGCTGTCGCAGCATCCCTACAATCATGATTGCAGTTTGGGTGCTCGACAACTGGCTCACAATTATGACATCACAGTGTCCCATGGTCACGTGATTGCCATTTGCAACCTTCACTGCTGCCTTCCGAAAAGCAAAGTCAATGGGGAAGCTGGCAGGAGGTTGCAAACGGTGATCACGTGACTGCGGGACACTGCAACTACACAGAATTTGCCTAACAACAGCAGCTGGGACTGCCAAAACTGCCATCGCAAATTGCTGCAGTCATGTGAAGCTGCACCTTATGACTGCGTCGCTTAGCAATGGAGTTTCCGGTCCCAATTACTGTTGGTAAGTGAGGACTACCTGTATGTCCAAGTTAGCACAAAGCCTTTAAACTGAAGGGGGCAGGGGAAGAACCCTGAAATAAGGTCCTCAGCTGAGGATCATGCACTGTAGAAAGTGGAAGTGTTGTTGAGACGAGCCTCTTAAACCACTGAAATTAAAATGAGAAAAAACATGGGTTCATAGATCTTCACTGTCTATGTACTCATTCTTGGGGTGATTAAAAATAAACAAGATGAGCTTGAGCTCTTAATACAAAAAGCAAATACAATTTAATGAGACCTGGTGGGGTGTCCCTAATGACTGGAATAGAGTAACTGAAGGATAACAGGAAGAGAAACAATAGAAATGGAGAAGGAGTAGCACTATATGTTACAAATGTCATAACTATTAAATATTGGAAGTAGGAGTTATTCTGGATTTATTTATATACATATACATATACATATACATATACATATACATATACATATACATATACATATACATATACATATACATGTCACTGCCCATCTCATTAAAAAGTGACTCTGAGCATTTTACAAAGAAGATAAACATTAATTAAAAATAAAATATAACAGTAGTCCTAAATTCCAAGGACTGATGATAACTAGAGAGTATTAGGCTCCAGGACCGTCATCAGGGCACCAGCCACCCCCAAGGTTGGTAAAACTCTTCTTGCCCCACACAAGCTGGCAAAGCCAGGTCTTTAGTCCTTTCTGGAAAGCCAGAAGGGTAGGGGCCTGCCATACCTCTAGGGGGAGAATATTCCAAAGGGCAGGGGCAACGGCAGAGAACACTCTCCTCCTGGCCCCACCAGCTGACATTCTGTCACTGATGGTGTCCATAACATGCCTTCTCTGCCTGACTGGCTAGGACAGGTTGATGTGATGGGGGTGAGTCAGTCTTGGATTATAAATACATGCTCATTTTCTGTTTTATGAGGTGGCACTCTTTCCTCACAACTGAAAGACTGATTAATATTATTTCCTGTGGTCAGAGTTCAATTGTTTATTTTAAACTTCAGCTGAATGTTATATGTTATGTGTGTGCACATTCTTCCTTATATAATTTTGTGTTCTTTTCTTTTTTTTTTTCTTTCCTTATTCTTTAATTTTTTGCATAAAAATGTATACCCCTTAGAAGACATATCTAGCGTTTCTTTATGTTTTACATTTCTATTAATTGATTTTTTAAAAAAAATATTTCACTTGGGAAAAATATTTCGGTGGAGAAATGCAAATGAATGAACTTAGCAGTACTGTAGGGAACATTTGAGTTAAAATAAATGGTGCTAGTCATAAAAAAATCTTGTTGGTGTCTGCTAAGACCCATCCAACCAAAGAGAAGTTGTAGATGATACCTTCCAAAAGGAAACAGCAGATCTCTCATCGTTTTTAACTATGTATTTTTTATGGACTGTCGCTCAGAGTCATCATATGAGATAGGTAGCCATGTAAGTCCTGTAAATAAAATAAACAAATAAGTCATAGTTATGGGAGACTTTAATTAACCCAATATCTGGCATGGCAGATCTTAATAAATTCAAAACAATTACAATTTGGATTCTGCAGGAATGGAAGCTAACAGGGAAAACAACTCATGATGAATGGGTGTTCCTCAAGAAAGATACTAAAACTGCAACTGAAAACAAATCCCGTGAGGAAAAGATGGATACCAGCAGAAAAAGCCAATTAAAAAAAATAAAGACCTGAAAACAAAAAAAGAACATTTACAGGAAATGGAAAGAGGGTCAGGCCACCAAGGAAAAGTACAGAGAGTTGGTCTGGAATGAGCTGAAGGTACTATGTCAAGGGATGTGTAATAAAAAGGGTTTCTTTTGATATGTTCAAAAGAAAAAGAAAAGAAAATATACCAGTTGCTCAGTGAGGATGGAAAATTGCTAACAGATAACAAAGAAAAAGTAGAGCTATTCAATTCCTTTTTTTTTCCAGACCTCTTTAACAAAAAGAGTATGGGTTCTATCAGGAAATTGTGAAGAATAGGGTGAAGGGGCTAGATAGGGATTAATAGCGATACAGTCAGATCATAACCATAACTAATATTATGGTCAGCTAATACCTAGGAGATAGAAATTTATTTATTTATTTATTTATTTATTAGACTTTAATCCAGTCCTATGCCATATAGGTCTTTAAAGGTGATAATCAGCACTTTGAATTGCACCTAGAAGCCTATTGGGAGCCCTGCAGCTCATGGAGTAGGGGGATCACATAGGCTTAATGAGCTACACACATAACAACCCGTGCCACTGCATTCAGGACCAAATGAAACTTCCAGATGGTCTTCAAGGGTAGCCCCATGTACAGGATGTTGCAGAAGTCCAATCAGGAGACGACTAAGACATGAATGAGTCAGGAAAGCCTCTCAGTCCAGGGATGGGCGCTACTGGTGCATAAGACACAGTTGTGCAAGGCTCCCCCAGCAATTGAGTGCTATGATAACACTATGGCAGCATTTTTTAAATACCTATAAGGATGTCATAGAAAAAGACCTACTCTCTCTCATTTCAGTGTGCGGACCATGAAATAATGGATTTCAGTTCAATATAAGGAAAGATCTTTTAATAGTAGAGCAGTTTCACGTTGGAACCTACTATGCTTCCCTTCATCGGATGTGTCTGAGCAGAGGCTAGACAGCCATTTGTCAGAGAGGCTTTAATTTTGATTCCTGCCCTGAGCAGGGGGTTGGACTAAATGGTCCCTTCCAACTCCAAGATTCTAGGACTCTCTGCCCCAAATGTCAATTGCAGAGGAACACTGGTGGGAGAGGAGGATCTCAATCACCTGCAAGCGAGCACTCTAGAAGTATTTGGTTGCCAACTGTGGGAAACAGAATTCTGATCTAGGACAGCTGTTCCGATGTCCTTAGGTCAGAGGGCAAGGCAGCTCCTGCTTTTCAGTTAAAAGATGGTTAGAGCCAAACACAATTGTTCTGACTCATATCTGCTTGGCCTGCTAGTGCTCTAAGAGCTAACCAACTCTATTTCCTATTTTATTCATTTATTGAAAAGTTTCAGTTTTACTCCAGGGGACAAGTGTTTTTCATCTGTCAGAGGTTTGGGAAACAGGGTCCAAATTCCTGTCCTTCTGAATGATGTTACACAGTTTGAAAAGAAATAAAATGCCAGTCTTGCAGCTTTGTAATGTCCTGGCACCAGTTGTGAAATAGCTAAAAAAAATTAGCTTCTAAATACTGTTCTGCTTCATCCTATTTTCCTCATATCAGCAGCAATATCATAAAAATATATAAACTTTGCAGTGCTTTATAAACCTGTTTATGGCAGGGTTAGACCAAGAGATTGATAAAGATCCTGCACAAATTCAGCTGCTGTTGGTGCACTATTAATAGCATAGCAGCTGGTGTTTCTGCTTTGATTATCAGTCTGAGGACCATTAAACTTTGGGAAGCCAATGAAATTCTATCCAACAATATCTGACATTAGTCTGTTACAGTTTTACACAAAGCCAGATTGGAGCTATTAAAGCTCCTTTTCATTTATCTGTATTAAGCTGCAAATTACTCTGCAGATGTGACTGAATGTACAACTTCCAAGGAAAAAATGTTCTCCATTTCAACACACAAAGCAATGTTATATTTCTTTATTAATGAAGTGGGTGTATTATAATACAGTGTGCTATAGCATTCCCTTTTTTCAAAGAAACATTGCAGCACCTTCACACATTGGAGCATTATTAGCTGCCTTATACAAAATCAGAGCACTGGTCCATCAGAGACTGAATGGTTCTCCCAGATGCCATACAGCTGTTCTGTTCCATGCTGATGTTAGAATGCCAGGAATTCATAGGCATGGGGGGGGGGGTGAGGAGTGAATAGCAATGAAACTAGTACCTTGACTTACAATGTGCATCAGACATTGGAATACAAATACATAAGGGCAGGATTTTCATGTTGTCACAGAGCATGTGCTGTATTTGAGACCTTGTGGTTCACTGCAAACATTACTCTTCTTTTCTTTCCTTTTCCTCATCCTTCTAAAGTATCTCTGTTGTGTGTATTTATCCCAGAGTCATGACACTGATAGATGGAGCTAGTCTCATGGTGGAGACAAAGCTGCTGCAATCGAAGATATTAACTGGTACCTGAGCACTAAAACCAGCATTTTGCTAAATCAACCAGAATTTTCTTGTCTTGAAAAACTTAAATATAGAATTAGAATTAAAATAGGTTTATTATGGTTACCTCAGCAGCAGGAATAGTTATACAAAGAAGAATATGTGTATGACAAACATTCAACAAATATTTTCTTCCACAAGATAACCCAAGGATGCTTAAAAGTATTCAGTCCTTTCACAAAAGACAGTGCCTAAAATAAACAATATCAAAGAATTTGTATTGGAGATGTTCTTAGATTAGTCTGCTGAAAGATAACTTATAAAAATTTCAATCTCCATACCCTGCTATCCCTTAGAATAGGTGTCACACAAATGCCACACCTTAGAATTAGAGATTATGACTTTCTGCACGTGATCTGCTTGCCAGCCTCCAGCCTACATGCGCAAACACTCAGTACACATCCCCACAAGTACAGATCGCTCTTTGTCAAGTACACAATTCCACCACCACCACCACCACTCTGCTGAAGATAGTTTGATCCTTTTAGAAACAGAGAACTCTGTGCTATAGAGATTTTCATCCCCAAGATTGGGAAAAGCAAGGGACTACCATTGTTCCCCACAGTCTCTAACTAAAGCTTAGACTCTCCAGGAAGATGTGAGAAATCTAAGAACCTAGAAGCAGAGGTTCATTTTGTTTCAGAAAGTCTTCAATTTCTATAGAAATAGGTAAACTGTTTAGCCAGGAAATAGTGCTAGTTCTGATTTGTGTGTGATGCTAGATCTAATTGTCTCTCATTCTCTGTACAGTTTATAAAATTAGGTGTTCTGCTTCACCTAATTTCATAATTAGGGTAACTCTTTATTGTGGCAGACCAGTGCCATCTTGTGGTCAGCCTAGACCACTGTTTTCCTTGCATTTTCTCCTCTTAATTCATTTTTAAGAGCCAGTTTGGTTAAGGCATCAGGCTAGAAACCAGGAGACTGAGTTCTAGTCTTGCCTTAGGGACAAAGCCAGCTGGGTGAGCTTGAGCCAGTCACTCTCTCTCAGCCCTAGGAAGCAGACAATGGCAAACCACTTCTGAAATCTTGCCAAAAAAAACCTGCAGGGACTTGTCCAAGCAGTCACTGGGAGTCAACACTGACCTGAAGGTACAAAAAAATCTACTTCCTTGTAATTTAAACCTAAAAGAGTGGACAAATTTGGTGCAGATGGCTTCTCTCTCTAACTGAGAGCCAGTTTGGACCAGCAGTTAAGGCACCAGGCTAGAAACCAGGAGACTGTGAGTTCTAGTCTCATCTTAGACATGAAAACCAACTGGATGATTTTGGGCCAGTCACTCTCTCTCAGCCCAACTCACCTCACACGGTTGTTGTTGTGGGGAAAATAGGAGGAGGAAGGAAGATTAGCTATGTTTGCCACCTTGAGTTATTTATAAAAATAATAAAGACGGGATTAAAAAAAAATCTTAAAAGATGTGGTCTTGCTTTTCCTCGTTTTCTTTCTCTTGCCTTGACCTCATGGAACAGCGCTTCTTTAATCATTTCCCTTCCAAGCAACATCATTGTCATGTTTCTGTGAGGTGTGCTATGAATATTTCCCACAACCTGCCTTTTTCATGACCCTCAGATCCCATTCCAAGGATTTACAAGTGGCAGCTTTGTCCATATATCCTGTTTTTCAAAGCTCTCCAAGTTGCCCCAGTGTGCTAAAAATTCATTCCTTGCCTCATGTGCTACAGAACTTTTAAGCCAATGTTAAAAAGTGGTGGTGATTTAAATAATGAAAATATCATTTCCAGAGTACCAAATAGTCTGCATTTGTCAGATGCTTGTAAAAACACATTCTGATGTTTTGTTCTATCTAATAAATTAATGTTATTGGTATACAAAACCCAACCCAGTGAAGTAAAAAGGAGGGCCTTTTTCATCTCAACCATAATACTATTTTGGTTAATGAGGTACTAAACTACTTGCTTTGATGTACGATATCATGAAGGACAATCCCTACATGGTAATGAAAGCCTATTCTATCTATCTTTATACATTGAACTACTTACTAAGAAAAGTACAGATTCATGCTGACTTCATAAACCAACTGTAACTTTTGACTCAGTGACTTCAGAATGACAGTCCAAGTAGTCCATATGAAGTATATAATATGAGTTACAATGTAAAAAGTCAGAATTATCTGGAGAAAAATTACACTCAATTGCTTCATAAAATGTATTTCTCTAGATCAGCCTTTCTCATCCTGACACACACACACACACTCTTTTTCTTTCACACACATTTTCTTTCTCACACACATAAACATAGAATGGAAGAAGGTCCCTTTGAATATTCAAGATCTGCTTGTAATGAACAGAAACACTTTCAATAAGAGATGAGATAGAAAGGGATGGGAAAACTCATTTAAAGGGGGACCCTAATTCTGCCAGATTTGTACCAATAAACCACAGAGAAATTTGCAAGTAAAAGTTGCCTAGTATTCTAACTTGGGGAAACCATGACCATTATTGTTTGAACAATAATGTCCTATTCATCATTTAACCACATTCAGTGAAGGGCAAGACAAATCTGAATGTGACACAGATATAACCTTATAGTGGGTAGTGACATTAAGTGATGAAAGTACTGACCTTTTATAGTTATAGGTTACTTGTGTCTCCACTATCCAGAGCAGGCCAACTCCATTTCCTTGATTAGTATATAGTGATAAAAACATGATCAATGGTGCTGGTAGGACCACACTAAGAGTTTCTAATATGAGGCGTATAGTTCAGAGGACCCTCCCAAATGACTTTGCAGACAAATTACACTTACCAAGAGCTGCTCTAGATAATTTGTTGAGATTATAGCTATGTATGCACTATTACAAATTAAAACTAAAGTCTCCCTTGAGTCAAGTTCAACTCCTGTTGTTTCTTAGCAACAATATGTATGTGGTCTATTACTGCCTTCTTTTAAGATATTTTTGAACTTCCCAAGCTAGTCTGGTGCTCTCCTTCTAAGTAGTAACCAGGCCCAATCCTGCTTAGCTTTCTCAAGATCAGCCAAGATTAGGGAGGTCCTCCTACTTGCTGTGACAAAGTAGCCTAAAAGTGACCAATCAGGACATGACCTGTGGAAATACAGCCTATGGCTATATACATTATTTAAATAAATAGAATAAAAAATAAATATGACAGCAGTGGAGCAGAGATGGGGCAGGTCAAGATGGAGTTGAAGCAGTAGTAGAGATGACAGAGATGGAAGTAGTATGTAATGAACAGCAATAATAATAAATGTTCTGGCCTTATAAATGATATCTCTTATCTGGGTTAAGAGGCTTCTTCATTCAATTTCTTACACACAGAAGGAAACCCACTGAAAGGACAGCATCCAGAAAACCAGGTGAAAGAGAAAGGTCAGAAGACAAGCAGAGTCAAGATCTGGCAGCTAAGAAGTCTATCAATAGGAAGTTATAACAGTCTTTATGGAGTAGCATTGTTCTAGTAATTTTGCTCAAGGAAAGGGAATTAGCCTGCTCTGGATGGTGGAAACAAAAGCAATCAACCTCTAACCCCACCCAAACAAAGCTGAACCAGATCCAGTCTGTCATCCTTCAACAGGTTACTCCTGATCAGCCCTGGGTGCAGGAGGCTCCTCATTGGTTGAAAGACTGCAGGTTCTAAGGTAAGAACTGTGAGGTGTGTTGCTGCCTCAGCATCATTAATCTAATCTGATTTTTAGGGTGCCTAATCCTGTTCTTCTACCATGTCTGAACAGGGTTTGGACAAGAAGGCAGCAAGAGTGAGGTGGATTAAAAGCAAGAACGGAGGGCAGTGATCACTGAGCAAGAAAGATGGAACCCCATGCAAGAGAAATAGACTGTTGAAGGTGCATGATATCTGGCAGTTCTGATGCATGCACTGTTTTATTTTTCTCTTTCTTTAACACATATATGCACACCTGCACTTACACTTTTCCTATTTCTCAATACTGGAATGCCATCTAGCAAGCTGTGGGGGGGGGGTGCCCTATATTCATTCATTCATTCATTTATATGGCTGTCCATCCCACAATGGTGACTGAGCCATTCATAAGTGTTTAAATCATCATCATCATCATCATCATCATCATCATCATCACAAAATATGCCAACCACACCATCCAATCTTGAAGGGCAAAGTGATCACGTAATTGCTATCTTCTATTGAATACCACCTACTCCATCAATGTGCTTATAGTGGTTAAATTGCCTACAGCTGCTGTGTTGATCAAACATGCTGATTACGTAGTGTTTATAAGAAATATAATTCTCAATTTTTCTTCTGTATCACGTATCACTCATACTGAAGGCCTAGGCCAGCCTTCCCAGCCTGGTGCATCTGAATATCTTGGACAATTATTGCCAGACTTCTCAGCTTTTCATCTGGAGGACTGTGGAAGGCTGTTCAAGGTATCGTAAGCCCTGCATGATGCTTTTACATTATTGCCTCTGTTAACCCAAGAGCAGGCTGAATTTATAGACTTTCCTCAGTTCATTTTGGCAAGTTTTTCTTTAGAAAGTCACGCTGCCTGGGAGCTATCCTGAAAAGAGGCTCACATATCAAGCTAACCTCCTTAGCATGCCAAAAGTGAAAAGTAACTCCACTAAAATAGAAAAAGATCGATAGACCACACTGGAAGCACTTATTAATTAACTTTTTAAGGGAAAGTTATTTATAATGGTTAAGTGGACAGGGAAGTAATTCCAGTCCAGAATTTCTGATTATCTGAATTGGTCAATTAACTTCTTTTCTTCTCTTGCAAAGATTTGACAAATTCCATTCAAAGAGAATAACTCTGGAATAACAACAACCACACTGCTTTGTCTTAAAATGTGTTCTTAAACTCACAAAGAATGAATCTTTCTTTCCCCCTCTCCTTTCTCTCACTACAAAAACAACGTTATAAAAAGTGGTGGTCAAGTGTTCCGTGATGAAATAGTAAAGTATCAGAATCCACTGCTAGGGCTTGTTATTGGAGTGCTTTTAATGTCCTGCTTTCAAATCCAAGATATAAAAGAATCCATTTCTTACCAGTTGGGTCTCTGCTAATACATTTTCTTGAGAGAATGAGAAGGTGATTGAAATGCTTGAGTGTGCCTCACACATAGAGTGCCTCTGAAGAAGGACTAGTGCAAAACACTTTGGGATATAGAAATAAAAAATATTTGCAATAGCAAGTGGAGGGTTTTTTCCCTCCCTTTTGTTCCCCCCACACACCCCATTTTTGTGTCTTCCATGAGCTTTGCCCAGAATGCTTCAGAACTTACCCATGAAACAGGCCATACCTTCAATCTCATTGTTTTCTCCTACAGGAGAATTATCTTTATACAGTTCCATCCCACAGTTCAGACAAGACAGAGTTGTGGCTGATTCCAGGGGCAGGACTTCAGGATTTGAGTAATAAAACTGTGTGTAATGGGACTGTGCTCTTTCTTAAGGGACAATTTACAAAGCAGAGATCCTTCTGGTTCTAGTGCTGACAGTGAACAACCACATAACATCTATGAAAGGATTATTTTTATCAGCTTTAGCTGATAAATTTCAGGTGGATGTCAATAAGATGGCCAGCCAGAGGACAAGTGGTGGTGCTGCACATATTGGGGAAAAATATGTGGGAAGAAATGCTCAGTGGAGAGCAGCATGTCCTTCTCCCATTTCAGACAATAGGTCCTCTAACTTACTTTTATATCTCATCCCTACGGAATCAATAAGATCTGAGTTCTCCCATCCCTATTTTTATTTTGTCATGTACATTTACATCAACATTCTAGATACTTAGACTCTCTAATTTGCATTCAAAAACTATCCTAGAAAAAAATTTCTGTCATCAGACACAAATGAATCAGTCATAATCTACAGAGTACTTCTTTAACCATTGGCCACTGGAAGGGTTTGAACAACAGTGTGATAGGAGGTAGCTCCAAACTCTTATGGTGACATTTGATTTAATTAACTACATTGTGTTTTTTGTTTGGCTGGTAGATTGGTGTGTTCCTTTTTTTCTTGTTTCCTTTTATGTTTTCTTCTCTTTCGTCCTTTTGGCTTGTATTTATTGTACTTCTGGGAATAGTAATCTCAGATACTGTACTTGAACTGTGCTCTGCATATACAGTAGTACCTCTAGTTACGAACGTAATCCGTTCCATGGCTCTGGTTGCAACTCGAGTTGGTCTCAAGTCGAGGTAAAGTTTCCCATAAGGTTCAATGTAAATCTGGTTAATCTGTTCCGCCCTCCAAATTTGGTCGCACCATGAGGCAAATTTCCCCATAAGGTTCAATGTAAATATGGCTAAACAGTTCTGAAACATATGCATTTTATTTTTAAACCTCAAAAACCTTCTAAACGCCACAAAAACCTTCCAAACGCCACAAAACACACCACAAGCCTCACCGAACGTCTCCTTGCTACTGTGATCTCGCCCACAGGAAGCCGCGACCGTGTAGCAGCAGGGAAAATGGCCACAGATCCGGTTTGTAAGTAGAGGTGAGTTCATAAGTAGAGGTAAATTTGTGGGGCCGGAGCTGGTCGTATCTCGAAAAATTCGTAAGGAGGGGCGTTCGTAAGTAGAGGTACCACTGTACTCTTGCACTAAAGCTTGATTAAATATTAAGTGTTAATTTTTATAAATGTAGACTGAGTCATTTGCTTCCCTGAGCAAGCATGAACCATTCTGAACAGGGACAACTAACAGCTTAGAAGTATAGGAAGAAAAAATATTTTATTTCTATCATAACTATTGCATAATACATTGTTTTCCATAAAACAGAATTTTGGGGAAGAAAAGATTATTTTATGCACACCCTGTGTGTGCATTAAACTGATTGGGATCCTAATTAAAGTGAATGCTCCATCAATAAAGAGACTTGCCTCTCCCTGCATTAATTATCATCTTTTGATCACTTAGCAGCCAGAGTTCTCATCAAAGCCAACGCTGGACGGTTGAAGGTCAGACCTGTACCTGCCTCTAAGGATGTGCTAAGGAACTCTTCTTTCCAAAAGAGACAGCTTTTCTTGACTGGTTTCTCCTTCACTTCACATGTTGTATTTTCTAATGAAAAGAGAGAAAGCCCTACTTTCAAGTTTTTCAATACAGGAGAGAGGAGGGGAGGAGAAGAATGGAATGAAGCTTTTATAATCTCTTAGACAGTGAGGTGGAAGAAGCAGGATGCCAGGAAAGTACTGCATTTATTAGCATCTAGGAAAACTAGCAGGACATGACCACAAGCCTTTGGAGAGGAGTAACAGCTATATTCTTGCAATCTAAGTAGTGCAAAGTGATTGAATTTTTATGGAAGGCAAAGAGGCCATAGCACAGTATTTCCCACCGTCATTGTAATGCTCGCTACTCTTTTGCTGCCTCTGCTAGTGACAGAAAAAGAACAAAACTAGCATTTGCTTTTGTGCTCAATTGTCAGGAAGGGTGAGTTGGTTGTATATTGGTAGTTATTACCATAAGGATGAATGATATAGGTTTCCAGCTTGCAAAGACCTGCCCAGACTCTGAAAATATTATATTAAAAAACAAATATTGTCTTTCTGATATCAGAGGCTTAGGGAAAGCAGCCCTTTGGGCAAGAGAGCACAAATGATAAAATCTCAGTGGTTCACTGCTCACAGCCTAATCCTGTAGTGGTTGGAATGTAGTCCCACGCAAGGAGGGAATACTCCTCCAAAGCATAGTTCAGGATTTGAAACAGGCAGATAGAGCAATGCTTTTCATTCAAGGCAGTTAAAATATAATCTCAAGGGTCATTTCAGCATTTTAGATTTCCCATATATATTCTGCTTTAGTGGAACGCTGGCCTCAGTGGACTAAAAAGAAGAGAGAGAAAAATAGATTGATACAAGATGTTATGAATAAAAGTAAAAAAAAATGGAATTCAGTTTTCATGTTCTGTGTCTGGGCTTCTCACAGACTCAAAATGACCCTGCTCATGACTCCTTCCAGATTCTGCCGTTCATACTCTCATGGGACTAGTTGAGGGCTTAATTTTACCAGGAGTCATAGCATTCTTTCCCAAGATGTAGAAATGGGTCTCATTAAAACATTATTGCTACACCTACCGTCATTTGTTCACCAGCCCTTTTCTTTGGCAAGGCTTACATTAAAAGGAAGATACCAATCCATCTGGAGTGTAAAGAATGTTTAACATTGTGGACTGCAATGCAGCCATAATATTTATTTGTTTGAAGTGTTTTCCTATTGTACTGATAACCTTCTCATGAGTGTTCTTTCCCTCTTGGCAGACATTTCATTCTTTACACCCTTGACAGACATCGAGTTTCTGTACGAGTGTCCATACTTCCTTCTCAATTCCTTCCTGCTTATCATGTTTACACAGTTGTAATGCATTAAGTCACTTTAACTCAAATTAACTCAGACACACCTTTTGACATTTTGCTCATGCCAAAACCCTTTTGTGTAATCTTGATTATGCTACATGTGTGATTGTTTATAACAAAGAGTCATTCTGAAAAGAAATCATTTTAGAATTTAACTCATGTATCAGAGCTCAAGGAAGCTGTTAATACAGAGCTGGTATCCTGTCCAGAAAGGTGGGGCTTTTCTTACATTGGAGGCCACTGGTGACGGTGGGGATGGAGATGGAACTGATAAAATTGCTGCTCGGCTCCAGGCCTGGACTAAATAAAAACTTTAGTTTCAAAGATATCTAGGTGAGATAGAAAAAAAATGTCCAGGTAGTTCAGTGTTTTTCAAATCTGGCAACTTTAAGGTGTGTGGACTTCAATTCCCAGCATGCTGGCTGGGGAATTCTGGGAGTTGAAGTCCACACATTTTAAAGTTGCCAAGTTTGAAAAACACTGGAGTAGATGGTGTATTTAATCATACACTCTGTTTGGGATAATGACTGATAGAAAGAAAAATTAATATGAAATTAATTTTAAATAAATAAAATGAGCAGAAATAGCATACTATGTAATGCATGAACAAAAGTTCAGAAGAACATTGTCATCCTGTTCAACCATAGGGAACAACTACCAATAGCACTGAAAAATTGGTGAGAAGAGAGATAAAGAACAGTTATTAAATGAGATTGCAGGCGAAAGGAGGCAAGGTATATGCTTCTCAGAAGTATTCATCCTTACACAATAAACACATGTAATTGTGGCTCCATACAATGAACACTGTGACTGAGTCAATAGCACCATCCTTTAAAAAAATGAAGCGACAAAGTGAAATCCATTATAGAGTGGGTAGAACAATAAATAATGGTGGATAAGAACAATTTATATGTAGGCATGTCAGGGTCAGATAATCTGAAATTTTAAAAATACAACATTTATTTATTTATTTATTTATTTATTTATTTATTTATTTATTTATTTGTCACCACCCATCTCATTGAAATGACTCTGGGCAGTTTACAAAACAATTAAAATCAGTTAAAATTACAAAATTACAATCTAATTTGCCCTGCAAAAACCGTTGGAAAAGAAACATCTTCAGTTCAATGATAACCCAATGACACATTCTGTGGGAAAATTAAGGAATAATGGGAAAAAATATGAAATGCCTTAAAAAACAGTTTGACATAAATTAAACAATGTCAAAAAATATAAAAATTCGGAAAATTCAGTCAGTTACGTAAGACTTTCACTTGATCAAACCCCTTGTATAAAGCCTCATCAACTCTACTTTGACTCTTCCTACTGCCCATCAGAAACTTGTTTTGTCATTTCCCATAACATAATGTGATTTAATATTTGAAGGAACATTGCTGTCATGGCCTCCACTTGTGTTCACATAATCTTAAACTCCATCCTTTATCATCATTGCCTTATTATTTTGTATGTTGTGATGGATTATTCCTGGATGTCTACTTGAAGAGAAAGGTAGAGTGTTATCGCTAGAGACCGTGTTCATTTTTTTGGCCTAAGCCGAGTACTTCCTCATAGGTAACATAAGATGAGGGTTCACATACTGGCCTCTGTTGGTGCTGGACGTATTACACTGAGCCCCAGATCTGAATGGAAGTTCTATATATATTGTGCCTTGGCATCAGTCTTGACTCCTGGCAACTACCTGGACAGTCCCTGCAGTTTTCTTGGCAAGGTTTTTCAGAAGTGGTTTGCCCTTCCCTTCTTCTTCCTAGGGCTGAGGGAGAGGGACTGGCCCAAGGTCACCCAGCTGGCTTTGTGCCTCAGGTAGAACTAGAACTCACCATCTCCTGGTTTCTAGTCTTGCACCTTAATCACTGCACCAAACTGGCTCTAGGTTTATATATAGTTCAACTAAAATGTATATTACTGTGTACTTGAACTACCTGCCTGTTTGAGCCTTCATATATATTTTCATTTCATCTTTGTCTAGAGCTGCTTAGTTATTCAGTAATATCTAAGTCAGCCTGCTAAATATATGTGATGCTGTTACAAGTCTACCCTCTTCTCTTTTACATGTAAGTTACTTTTCCTTCTTGGTAGATGCATCATCTTATTATAACTTAGCAGTTCTTCAAAGGATCTAACCAACTGGGTTTTCCTTTTAGAGTTCCTTATCTTTTATGCTTGGTGAAACATAGTAGAGCTCTGTGTCTTCAGACAAGCAGATACTGAGCAGCTGCATGGTCTTGAATTCATGGTCTTGCTTTTCTAAGCAAAATCAGCTTCTTGTGCAGCATTGCAACTGCCATAGTATTAGCAATCTGTAAACCTCACCTATATGGTTAGTCATTGTTATTCCTGCAGTTAATCCTCTGAACATGAAGATGACTCAAAATATCTCCATATTTTATAATAACTCTCAGGCAATGTACTGAACAGCACTATGCCAATTTACTTGGCTGTAAAATCTAATCTTAATATTATCATTATTGCAATTGTGAAGAACAGTTATTTATTTATTTATTCATTTATTCATTTATTTATTTATGGTCCAAGACCAAGTCAGGAGAACAGTTTTATATTGCACTGAATGGAAAAACATATTGGTGCACCCTACAAATCCTTCTTACTCTTAGGGTTCCATGGCAAGTTTTCATCTCTGTACAAAATCTTCTCTTTGCCCCAAAAATTTTGCTTTAGCCCATCCAAAAGTACAGAAACGGAAAGCATAAATGATGCAGTTAAGGAAACAGTTGGCATGGTAGTTAAATCCCTGCTTTAGGGATGTGCAAAATGTTCCATTGTGGAATGTTCCAAACTCAAAAGAATGTTCCAGTCTCAGAAGAGCCTATTCCAATTTCTTCTAGGTGATCTGGAAGTAGTGTGACTTGAAAACATGCCATTCTGGCCTTAGGATGAGTTGTTGATTTAAACCACTTCTGGAACAATAGGAGGCCAGTCTACTTCCAGGTGCTTAGAAGGATCTTATTCCAAGGCTGGAATGACCACTTCTAATTTCAGAATGGCCTATTTTGAGCCAGAATGTTCTGTGCCAAAATACATCGTGTACCTGCACTGTAATGTCCTCAGACACTGAAAGTCAAATCTACTGATGATTGGCATGGCTTCATCTTGGATCATATTGAGATTTAAAAGAATGTGATAGCTTTATCATAGATTCCTCTTACAGGTAGCAAGCCATACCTCCAGGTATCCTATCACTGGCATGTCAATAGAGTAGTATTCTGGTTTGGCAGTTTTCTGTCAAGTAAGTTCTCTTAACTTATGGAGATATTGTATATTTTTTCCCTTTTTTTCCAAATATTTTTCTTTTTAATGCAAAAATCTGTATCTTTGGCATAGAAATTCTCCTGATACATACTTTTGAAAAATACAAATTCCTCCAACATAACATTTTTTTAAAAACCTGTCCCTTTTTATACATGGCTTTTGATTACACAGCTGTTTTTCAGACAATGTTTTCTACAGCTCTTTTATCAGGAAATATAGTTGCTAATAGACTTAGTTTGAGGTCAACATCCATCCCAAGAAATCATAGACAGTCAAAATGCCCATATTCTCTTCTACAGGAATTTGTGGTAGAATCCTTTTACTTTCCTACACTAGAGGTTACTCTATAACCTCCACTTTTCTATTGATACTCAGTATGCTAAGTCCAAACTGGACAATCTGAAAAGATTGCATGTTAAATCCAAATTCTGTCAGTTCACATTCTGCATTTTCTATTGGTAGAATCAATGTACTGATTTTTATAAAACAAGGTATAAAACTTCTTTCAGGTTTAGTATAGTGGTCCATAGAAATATAAAAACATTCTTGCCTGAAAGGAAAGGTGAATTTGTAAACTGCCTTGGTTACATCCATAGTCACACATGTTCATAACCCTAAACACTCTTAAGCAATGATTTGACCTGGAGAGTGCATTTTAAAAGCTCAGAGGTTTTCCCATTTTTGGCCACTGAACAGTATGTGCTCAGTATCTCTTTGTCATTTTCATCCTTGTTCTTTACAGTCTCCCAACACTGCCATTTTTCTTTTCCTGCCCCAAGATAACTGTCTGCCTTCTTCCCATTCTATTAATAGGACACATTTACTCAGAATGGACCTATATTTGATGCACAGTTTAATTATTCTGTCATCTTAGATTTTACGCAAAGAAGCACAAGAGGCACATTTCTAAATGCAATCATTTGGATGTAAATAATTAAAGTCAATTGAATTTTAATCTACAGAACAGAAATATAAGCAAATAATTTGCTTGAATATTTGTTACAGCTAGCCTACAATTTTGGAGATATAATTGTTTTGCAGATGTAATGAAAGGAGAACAAGTGATTATGCCTTACCTAGAAAGTTCAAAACCCTATTCATCTGCTTCTTATTTGTGTTCTCCAAATATATTGGATTTCAACATGCAGACTCCCCAATCAGCATAAAAACATTGAAAAAAAGATTGGCCAAGTTATTGACTTCCCTTGTGAATTCTATCTTCTCTCACACTTAATTCTTCATGTATAAACGATGACCAACCTTACAAGGTTGTTATGAGAAAAAACAAAAGGAACTGAGAAAAGCATTAACAGATTTTGAATATAAAAGTGATATTCTTCTGCATACTTCTCTTGTTCCTGAGTTAATTTCCATAGATTGCATTGCATTGTCAACTCTGTTGAAATATGGGCAAGCTTAAACCCTGCCTTTATTCACCTGGTCACCTTATGCAAAATCTGAGCAAATATTGTTGAAAGATTGACACAGACAAAAGGAGAAAAAATGTTGACCTCTGTTTAGTAATACAGCAAAGGATGAATGGTAAAGAAAATAGGAAGCACTATGAGTACATCAGCACAGTGGAATAAGTTACTGATGCTGAGTCTCTCCTTATTGCTCCTACAGACCATACTGCAACATTGCTATCAAAGGAATGATGGTAAGTCACTGTTCCTAATTCATAGGAAGCATCAATTATTCTGCATTCATTCCCACCATTCAAAGATGGTCTCCTACTGCTACTTATGAACTTGGGCAAGGATGTCCACAGGATGATAAAAAAAAGTCAAGAGGGTGGCCATGGCTATGCAATCACAGCCATCATCTTGACTTTTTAAAATCCCCTGCAGGTACTCCTGGATTTTGGGTTAGCAGCTGGAGTTTCCCAACCAACAGAAGTCCAACACATTTGGAGGGCTCCATGTTAGGAAAGGATGACATCAAGTAACATTTCTAATAAATTACAGCTGCTATGCAGTCCAGCCTGGAAATAGGAGTCCTACATTCCAGTCCCTTTTAAGGTTAGGAGGCAATAATCTTGAATAGGATTATAGTCCCTGAATATTTGGGCACTTTGGGGGTGGGTGGCTTTTTACGTAAACAATTATTTATAGTGTGAGACTATGTTTCCTGCATTGGAGAAATTATGAAGTGCTAAGAAGGTGTAGATGCAGGGGTTTTTTTTTTCCTTCACAAAACAAACACTGTAGAGCTTTTTGTGAACTCTTGAATGCACCCATTTTCAAAGGAAGCTAAAAACTCTTTTGCATTTGTTTTCATACCAGTTGACTATAGTCTTGTGTGAAACAAGCATCACAAATCTCTCTGGGTTAGTCAGAAGTAAAGTTTATTGGAAGCGTTTGCAAAGGCTGGTGGACTTCGTTGCAAATAAGAAGCCACACCCACATACACACTCCGGCATAATTATATATATTCCCGATCGCAAGTCCTTCCCCTTTTCCCCATTAGCTAAGGTACTCTGGGTGTACAGTCTTTCCGGCCACTCTAGGATTTCTCCCTGGTCCCTCCCACCTCATCTATGGTAATTGCTCAAGGTTTCAGCTAATTGCATTATACTGATAAAGATTGCTCCAAATTAATTTGTATTTACATTGTCCCACACAAGGAGACAACTTTCTCTCCATCTGCCACTATTTGATAACCATAACACTTAACACTACTTCCTTATCTCTCACACAGCTGCACTCTTAGCATGCTCAAGCTACTATTTCTTTGTCAATAATAACATATTTTATCCATCTCTCACAGTCTGAAGAAAGAGAACTTTACTACAGAGTGAAGAAAGAGAACTTCACTCAGAAGAGAAGACAATTTACGTGAACATTTCAGGGAGGGCATGTGATGTTGGACTTGCTTAGTTATAAAGTGCCCACAGAGTTGTGTGAGTAGACTGTATTTTGCAATACAAACATCCTTCCAGGATTCTGCAACTTTCCTGGTTTCCACAGTCATCCATGGGGTGGAGGGAAGTGGTGGTGGTGGTGGGGGGAGAATTATAAAATAAATATCATGACTGCATGATGCAAGCCCTGTCTTTTGTAAATATGCATTGTGAGCATGAAAGGGCTTCAATTCAGACCCAAGGGAAGACATGAGGAGGGAATTCTATCCATGGGGCAATTAGGGCCCTTTTTACAGTGAAGAAAATATGTGCAACAGTAAACACCACCTCCAACAGTAGCACATCCCTGTAATCTTCAGTTATAAACTGATCTCAAAATCCCACTGCGAGAAATTCAGAAGAAATTCTCCAGTGTGCTGAGAATAAGGTAAAAGAACAGAATCTAAAAAAGAAAGCATTTGAAAATATGCCAGGCAGATTTCAACACATCATCAGTTCACACAATGTCATCAACCGACAAGTTACTGTTTGTCAGATATCAAGTGACATGTATGCTTGACTGACTTGATTCCAAGATTGGCTCACTGTAATATTTGAGAAGAAAAGTTTCTCATGGATTTCTGGAGGAGGAAATGAGAGGGAAAAGGCAGGCAGGCAGGAAGAACAAGCAGCATTCATACTAACAGCATCTCGATTCTGCTGGCTAGATCAGATTTTGCTAGGGAAATTTACAATGCAGTATTTTGAGCATCTTATTTCTCCAAGGCTAGCAATTGTCAGTGCAAAATTTGTCCCACATTGACGCAGGGTTCCCTTAAGTTTATTCAGTCAGTGTTTCCTATCAGGGTTTAAGAAGAAATATACATTAGTCATTCTTCCTTTCGGGCTGCTTTTTATTTTGTTTTTAACTCGGCAAATGATTCTTCCCTTGCCATTACCATTCATCAGAGCCACTTCCTGTCCTCTTTGTGTCTATGCTTAATTCCATATGACAGGGCTGAGGGAAACATGTTCACCCACTTTTTATTTTTTTCTGATTGAGTGTGAGAAAATATTGCAAATTCCTTCAAGGCAATTTATATTCATTGTCTCGGAAGGACTGTAATAATAGAACAATCATGTTTTCCTCTTCAAAATATAATCACCTTTTTATCTCAATGGTGGCACTATAATTGCTTTGGAAAACTCCTGCTATCTATAATACATCAACTCAAAACCATGGCTTTAATATACTCGTTTCTATCTGTCAGCCCTCAAGTCCTCCTCTCCTCAACAGATTCAAAAGGGCACATCTTTTTGCTCACCAGGGCATCGCTTTCATCAGGCCACTAAATAATCACTTAATCATATAAAAGTTCCACATTATGGATTGATTTGAATGAGCAGAATGCAGTCAACAGTGCTCAGTAAAGGACAAATATTTTTATCCCGTTTTTCAGTATGTACACGGAGAACATGCATGTCTTTGGTGAAAAGCTTTATTTCTTATATGTTTCTTCAGTTTCTCTCTCTCTCTCTCTCTCACACACACACACTCTGTTTGTGTGTATGCATATAAGGAGGATCAGACCTGGTTAGCACCGATATCGACACCACAAGAAAATACCAAGATTCTAGCTTAGACTGGAGAGTGAAAAACACATTCCAGAGGAAGGCAGAGGTGAATCACTTCTGTAAGGCTGCCAAAACATGTCCATAAATTCACCACAAATCAAGTGTGATTAAGTAGCAGACAACTGTGCACAAGAATATTAAGAGAATTTTAAAAGACCAAGCTAAGCTGCTGTAGAATCCACAACCTACTGTTTCATGCAGTCATTTGAACTGTAGCTACCCTGACTGATGAAATAATTATATTTTTCACACTTATCTTTGATATAATGAAACAATACCCCACATTTAAATCAATGCCATACTGGCTTCTGCAGAGTGAAGATTCAGCATGGTGAAAGTAGAGGTGAAATTTTAGCAGTTTGGAGGCCCCTTCCTCTTTGCATTAGAATAGATACATGAAAATATTGTGGGATAGTAGCTGATTGCAAACTGACTATGAGTTAATTACGTGATGCAAATGCAGTTTTAGGCTGCCCAGATAGATATACAGTTTCCAAATCACAGGAAACAATTGTTCCACTCTATTCTGTTTTGGTCAGAACAGACCTCAGGTATTATATCTTGTTCCAGATGATGCTGTTATAAGAAGGATTCAGAGAAATAGGAACAGGTTCAGAAAAGAATAGTAAAGATGGAGCGCTGGAAGCTAACCCTTATGAAGCTGAGCATTTTTAGCCTTGAGAATAAAAGACTTGAGCAGGGGCTTCACAGCGCTTTTGAAACACCTGAAAAGATGTCACACAGAAGGAGGTCAGGACCTCTTCTCTCTCATTCAAGAGTGGAGGACATGGAATAATAGATTTAAGTTATAGAAAGGCAGATTCTAGTTGAATTTTACATGCATGGACACACTCTCTTCCATCAGTAGCTCCACAGTGGAACCAATTTCACAGAAAAGTGAAATTTATCAGGGATGTCTGAGATGGTCTCAGATGTTTTAATTTGGATTCTTACCCGGAGCAGGACATTGGATTCAATGGTCTAAATCAGGGTTCCTCAACCTTGGCAACTTTAAGGTGGGCGGACTTCAGTTCCCAGAATTCCTCAGCCAGCCTTGGCTGGGGAATTCTGGGAGTTGAAGTCCACCCATCTTAAAGTTGCCAAGGTTGAGGAACCCTGGTCTAAATGGTCCTTTCTAGCTCTATGATACTAAGTACACAAGGCTGTCCATGATGTTATATATAAAATGGGGGATTAATAAAACTGGATTCTGCCTGCCTGTCTTTTCCACTAATCACAGCATAAACCATTCTGTGGTTGTGGTGCTTAAATCCAATTTCCCATGTCAGGCAAATGACTGTTTCAAATAGTGCAGCATCAAATATTTCTTATGCATTTTTTTTCAATCATTCTCATTCAACTTGAGGAAAAAGAAATCGCTTTCCTTTTTTGTTTGTTTGTTTTGAAATAAGATAACAGTTCCATAAAATTCTCATAGTCAGGCCATGGAATTTGTGCAATTATCTGCGATTGTTGAAGGGGGTGAGTGAATGTTTAACCTCTTGTAAATGTTTAGTCTAGTTCTATGCTCAACACTTGCTCCATGAGTCCATGAGCAACCAATAGCCCACAAAATTCCATTTGTACCATCCAAGGCCCTCTACAGTGGGTGGGACTGAACCTTTTTTGTAATTTTTTAGCTTTGGGGAATTAAGGATCTAAGCATAGATAGCTATTTCATTCCTTAATTGGGCAAGATTTCTTTTATTAACTCTTCCAACCCACAAAACACAAAAAAGCAGAAAGGTTCAGCCCTACTCATTCTTGTGATGGTTCACAGGTAAAATATAGAGTTATAATGGAGTCCCCAAGCAAAAAAGGATTGTTCAACCCTGGGTTACAGTGTTGAATTATAACCAGGGAAAGTTGCACTTCAACCAAGCTCACTAGGTGATTTTGGGACCAATTTACTTAGCAGACTTGTTGCTATGGGGATAAAATTAAAGAAACTATGGATGGCTCCTTGAGTTCCTTAAAATAAAAAGAAGAAAACACTTTGGGGATTTTGGAAGACAGATTTCCACACATCATCGATCCCCAATTCCTTTATTGGGAATAGTATTGATGGAGACTGGGAATTCAAACATCAAACATACAAATGTCATGTACCATTGAACAATGAATAAAGTATAATTATCTAGCAGCTCTGCTTTATATTTTATTTGTGTCTGCTTCTTTTTTCTATCGACTTCAATCAGGTGACTCTTGCAGAATTATTTCCAACTTGAAAACAACAATAAGGGAGAAAGTGCTACAGTTTGAGCATTGGACTCCTTGGTATAATTATTCTCCCTTGCCTGACAATCTAATTTAAACCAGGGTGATGCAGTAATTCATCACAGTTCATTCAGGAACATATATAAAACTTTAGTTCCTGTTTTTTATTCTTCCCATCCAGCCCTGTATAGATGAGATGAGTTGGATTGCAACCCTCACTATCCCTAATCAGCAGGGGTTTTGGTTTATGAAGAGTCCAGTAATCCTCCATCTCTGAAGATTGGGGAAGACTGCTGATTTTGGCAAAAATACAAACTGTTAAGATACATAAAATCTAGAGTGCTTTCCCTTGGATAAAGAGCAGAAAAGACAAATGGGGATCATCAAGGAGGACATAAAATGATGGACTCAGGGATTTTGTGTAAGCCACACATTGACATCAATTGGAACTTCCTTTACCATTTGTTACACACACCCTTTTACACCACTACAGGATGGCAGCAGGTGTGAAAAGGATTAGGCCTTCAGCCTCTGATTGCTGTGATCTGATCCAGATCCTGTTCCACAGACTTAGTTAAGAGTCTCAGGGCCTCCCTTTCAATGCCACTACAATTTTAGGTCCAGCCGGACAGACTAGGCCTCAGCACATGAGTAGGACTGCAGTAGACTTTTGGAAATTCTGCTTACAACACCTCTTGAAGGCTTCAACTCTTTGCCATCCACCTGACAAAAATATTAGTTACAGTAAGGAAACATTCAAATGTTTCCATAACTTTTACAAGCAGAAGCAAGGGTGGCTTGTGAGGTTTGAAAGAAGTAAAGAGCTATAGAGAATGGCGTTCACGTAAGTTGGTTTTAGTTTCTCCTTTCCTTACCACATGCCTTTAAAAACTTTCACTTACAATTTCTTGCTCCTTTTTTGTACTCTGCATAATATTGCTTATCCCAAAACAGAATAGTGTGATAGGCATGCATGCATATTTACAAGTGAGGGAACTTTCTGCCCTTTTTTTTCATACTTTGTCTCAGAATGTAGTGCAGAATTTTGCCTTCTAGGTATCAGAACTACTGTGCCTTACTGAATCTGCTGCTTCACAGGTGTTCGAAAGTCTTCTGTGTCTACATGTGATGCTCAGAAGACTTTTCTACTAAAGTAAAGTAGCTGACTGGAAGTGTCCAGGCAGAGTGCCTTCATGATTTTGATTGGTGCCATCAAGGTAAAGTGGTTCATTTCACCATGTCAAGGCACAGGCACAGAATGAAATGCTGCAGCAATCAGGCAAACCACAAAATTAACCTGCAGGGCTTCTCACAGCTGTAAAAAAGCACCAAACTTGATGTGATCATTATCAAGACTTCCTTTGTAATGTTTACAGATTTTTTTTTAATTGATTGAGTGCCATCAACTCATTTTTTACTCCTAGAGACCACATAGATCAGTGTTGTCCAAACTGGCTGGGGAATTCTGGGAGTTGAAGTCCACTCATCTTAAAGTGGCCAAGTTTGGACAACACTGACATAGATAGATTTTCTCCATGATGATCTGTCCCTAACCTGGTCTTTCAGGTCTTCCAACAATGCACCCATTGCCACTGTAACTGAGTCCCCCCCACCCCACACACACACCTTGTTGCTGGTCCTCCTCTTCTTTTTCCTTCCACCTTTCCCAGCATTAGAGCCTTCTCCAGAGAGTTAGGTATTTGTATAATATGTCTGAAGTAGGACAATTTGAGCCCAGTCATTTGTGCCTTGAGTGAAAGCTCTGCAGATTTGTTCAATGATCCATTGGTTTGTTTTCTTGGCTGTCCACAGTATTCTCAGGAGTCTTCTCCAAAACCACCAAAGTTCAAAAAATGAATGCTCTTCCTATTCTGCTTCTTCAAAGTCCAACTTTTGTTTCCATAGAGTATCACAGGAAATACCATGGCTTGCACTATTCTGATCTTTGTAGGTATAGACACATCACGGGATCTGAATATCTTTTGCAAGGCCTTCAAGGCTACTCTACCAAGTGCTAGTCTGCAGCATATTTCTTGACTGTTTGTTCCTTTACTTTTGATGGTTGATCCTAAAAGGCAGAAGCTATCTACCATTTCAATACCTTCATTGTCAATTCTAAGGCTAGTTGTTCGACTTGTAGTCATTAGTTTGGTCTTTATATTTAATTTTAGTCCCATTTTTTCACTGTATTCCTTGACTATTATTACTAGAGCTTGCAGATCCTTTGCATTTTCAGCTATCAGAGTAATGTCATCGGCATAGCACAGGTTTATTGATGTTTCTTCCTGAAATTTTAAAACCATGCTCATGTTCTTCCAATCCAGTTTTCCTTACAGTAATATATATTCAGCATATAGGTGGTGAATAAATAAGGGGAGAATATATTGTTTTCATTCCTTTGCCAACCTGGAGCCAGTCTGTTTTGCCATGTTCTGTCCTACATGACTTTCTGCTCTCTTTATAGGTTTCTTATAAGGACAATTAGATGTTCTGGGATTATCAGTTTTCTAAGCACATTCCACAGCTTGACATAACTGATACAGTCAAAAGCCTTTCTATAATCAATGACTTCTTTTTGGTATTCTTTAGCTTTCTCAATTATCCAACATCAGCAATAATGTCATGTGTTCCTTGGCCTTTTCTAAAGTCAGCTTGAACATCTGGCATCTCTTTTTCCATGTACAACTCTAATCTGTGTTGGATGGTCCTAAGCATTAGTTTGCTAACATGCAAAATTAAATTAAGGATATTGTTTGCATACCTTTTGAAGTCTCCTTTTTTTCTTATTGGAATGTAGATTGCCCTTTTCCAATCTGTTGGGCACTGTTTGTTCTCCAAATTTGCTGGCATACCTTGGGTAGAACCTTGACTGATTCTTCTTCTGCTGCTTAACATATTTTTTGTGGGTATTCCATCAGCCCCTGTAGCCTTCCAACTTTGTAATATCCAAAGCACTGATCCAATTTCATCTTCTAGTAGTAGAGGTTCTTGTAAGTAGGGAATATCTTTAAGGAGCTTGTATGTTGACATCTGTATATACAGTATTTCAGTATACTCCTCCATCTTTGTTTGACCTCCTTTGAATCAGTTACTATTGGTCCATTGGCATCCTTTAGCATATTAATTTGAGGTTTTAACTTCCTTCTGAGTTCAGTGATCTTTTGAAAGACTTTCCTTGTTTTCCATGTTGTTTCCATCTTCAGTGTCTTTACAGATGTGGTAATACTGCTTCTTGTCTCTTCTAACAACTCTTTGAAACTCTTCCTGAGTTTCTTCCTGAGGTTTTTATATTTCTTGGCTTTGGCTTCTCTTATCTTCTTAGCAGTTTCCATGGTATGTTCTAACATCCAGTGTGTTCTTTACTGTTTCTATATCTTTCGCAGTCTCTTCTCACATTATCTTTAAATACATCTTTAAGTTCATTCCAGAGCTCCTATTCCAGCCTATTAGTAAATCCCATACAAAACACTCTGGATAGGTTAAGAATGCTAACAACTTTTCCTGCCTTGCCTGATTGTAACTATACCAAAGTTTACTATTCTCTCTCCTTCTTAACTCACACTTGCCCAGTTTTCTAGCACCTGAACCACCTGGTTCTACCAACATCAGTAGTCCAGGGCTGCATTTTCCTTTCTACAGACTCTTTGAATATATCTTCTCTAGCTCCAGCTGCTTCAGGCTTCTTTGCAGTCTCTTTTGCTCCCTGGCTGTGGTTCCTGCCTTCTGCTCCACACCCTGTCTGGACCCCTCTTGCTCCAACAGCATCTTCTGCCAAACTCAGAACACCCCCACTCCCCCCCCTCTTTTTGTCTACTTGCTCGGTTTCTTTTATACTTCTTTATTTCAAAACCTATGTGCCTGCTTGTAGATGATTCTACGGAGTGTAATTTTTTTTTTTTTTTGCCTTTTTCTGTAACTGCCTATGCGCTTAAACAGTGCACCTGACAGTCATGCCACGAAAGAGCAGGAGGGAGCTTTGACCATGACAATTGCACATAACATTTTTTAGGGCAGTTCTTCCTTCCACATACCAGCATTAGGAATTTTAAAGGCAGTGGAGATTTGCCAGCAGAGCAGATGTAAAAATCTGGGGAAATACAATTTATTCTCCTTTATTTTTATGAAGGGAATAAATTGTATTGTGCATTTAAGGTATGGACCGCAGAAGCTGAGATGAGTCAGTTATTGGCTGGCAATTCTCTGCAAGCTTTAGATGTGGCCACCTTCATGCTGTCCCAAAATCCAAATGTATCTGGACAGACTAAAAAAAAACAGCAACAGCAATCCAGTTCAAGTTCAGGTGCATTTAGCTGGATTCAGAACTGTTGGGAGATAAAACGGTTGGTTGCCTGGAATTGCCTAAAGAACTAGTTCTTGACCCTTCTAAAAATGTTAAGTATAGCGCCTGACCCTCCAGAAGATATCATTTCTGCACAAATGGAAACACAAATAGTTAATCTAGAAATGCAAAATTGAAGGCATGCAGATGGAAAACATACTGCATTTGGCTAGATGGACTTGTGGTATGTCTTAAGTCATAAGTCATCTTCATTTAGCAGGACTAGATATGAACCAAAGCAGCTGCCTTCAGTTTATTAGACTCACTTGCAGGTGACATACTCTGAGGGCCGTTTCGCAAAGATTTTTGGCAGCCGTATTAAAACGGCTGTGGTTTGATTTTTTTTAAAAAAAAGCTTGATGGAGCTCTGGCTTACAAATATGCTGAGTTAGGAAAATTAGAGGATCTCTATCTCATTCATGGTGCATACATAAATACACCAGACTCCCTGACAAACAATATTGTAAAAATAATAATAGCCACAAAGCATGTTTCAGAATATTTTAGCTAACTTTTTTTAAAAACGTCCAGTGCCCCCAAAGTAATCAAATAAATGAGTTTCTTTAAAGGCTGATGATTGGAAGGAAGCTCCCCTGATTAAAGACCAGGACTGACAAAGTATCAATCACTGCTTCTTTTGATTAGGCACCACACTAATCTTTGTCACTCTATAATGACTATCTTGGCAAACAGAGTCTGATTGCTTCAGGCAACTCATTTGCATTAATCAAATAAAGTAAAAAAGACAAGGATGCACTTGACTGTACCAGGTAAGATGGCACGTATCTCACTGCCTAATAAAAATGGGGAGAAGCCACAGACAGGGGTTTCACTGATCTGTGGAACTCTATGCATTAATGAAATAATCAGGTTGCACGTGCATTTGTGAATCTCCCTTAGCTGGTGTCACATTATTGGCCACCCTAATCCAATACTTTTTATCCTGACCGTCTGGGATGAGGGTACATTACATTTAACTGCTCTCTTTGGGATAGCGGGCAGATTTATAGTCTGATCACTTTTTTAAAAAAAAATTAAGCATGTGTAGGAAGAAAAATCACCAGACTGGACTTTGGGGAAGACAGGTATTTCACTTACTTTTTAAAATATACAGGGTGGTTGAGCAGCAGCTTCCATCCTGTTTAAGAAGCTTCAGGTTCTTTGCAGAACTAGAAGCCTCTTCCCTGAAGCTTTCTTGGAGAGACTGGGCCATTTAGGAAGTGCTATGGAAGAAGCTCTAAAACTGCAACGAGCTTAATGCTTTAAGCTAAGAAGGGAGTTATATGTCAGTTTAACACCTAGACTGGTTATGGTTTTCAGCCCATTTCATTCAGATGAGGCATATTACAAAGGAAGCATGTATGGATTTGTAGAGGTGGATTGTTTTATTTTATTCAAACGTAAAGACAGTTTATGAAAAATCCCAAGGGCAAATGAATATATGCCCTTATGACCCCACATTTCAAAACTTTGTGGCATTTATACCTTCTCTTTTATAAAGTATGAAGGAAAAGATATATTTCTAAATATTTACACCTACTATACTGTATCTTTTCTTTTTTGGAAAGCACATTTGTTGTGCAGATCCCCTTTACTCTTTATATGTATAGGCAATAAAACTAAACAGTCATATAAAGCAGCTCACAGATGGAGAATAACAGATAATGAGATGATCTGCTGTTGACTCTTTAGTGCAGAAACCAGCTCAGAAATTATCTCTATGAGAATGTATTTATTTGAAATGGAGTTAGCTTCTCCCAATTGGTAGCACCCCAACGTTGTTGTTCCACAATTCCCAATGACTAATCAGGTAGCATGGCGATTGGCCAAGCTATCTGGGGATGATGAGAATTGTGGTCCCACATAGTAGGATGGCACAAACTTTGGAAAATTGGCATAGTGGATTACAGGTAAAAAATATTTCTGCATGGAGCTGGTTTAATCTATATATTCTATGAGTCAATGTTGATGCTACCTAAATTATCTTAAGCAATCTTCTGCAACCTGGTACCTTCCAGGTGTCCTAAATGTTATTTTCCAAATCCCAGGATCCCACAATAGGTCAGTCACCATTCTGACAGGTGTTACACACACTCCCAGGTTCAGCTTATGGTCACTCACTCACACACTCAGAGCCTGTTGAGGCCCGTGGATCTTGTAGGGCCCTCTTGCTTTCTACCTGGGTTTTCCAGATAGATGTGGCTAGGGCAGAGAAGACATACAGCCCTGGTCAACAGGCAGGAAATAATTAGGGACACACACAAATCACTTTCAACCAAACACTGAGGCACAACAGGTTCCTTGGAATACATGGAGACCCAATGAATTTCAAGTAACAGCAAAACTTTACTGGTTACAATACATATTTGCTGTTTCTCACATGCGCACGCACACACCCATCCACGCTTCCCATGTCCTTCTCAACAACTAGACGGCCAGGCACTAGCTAGAGGGATGGAAGCTGCTAAGTCTGGATCCAAAGACAACTCAAGGAGAGAGAGAGCTTCAGGACCTCTTTTTATCCCCAAAAGTCCTTGCTTTGGTCTGCAGCTACTCTTGCCTTGTTAATTTACAAGCCTGGTAGCTGTTGATGGGATTGGGTGGGGGGTTCCATGTGCTCAGACTCAACTTCCTTTATCTGGTTCAGGTGACATTTTTCTTTGTTTCTCTATCGACTTGTTTCCTTCTTACCTACCTCTCTGAAAGGATCTTTTAGATAAGATTCCTGGCTTTCCTCTCTGTTTACATGCCTGCTTCATCTTTAGTTATGGCATCTTCAGCCTAGTCTCACATAGGGAGTTGATGCCCACCACTTCTGAATGGTACCAAATTGTAATACATAATACAGCCATTCTGGGAAAAATTGTTTGAGAATCTCACCAAGGAAATTGGTCATATTTACCCCAGACTATCTGCTAAAATAGATTCTGTAGCGGGAATAACATCACCCAAGCATTAATGAGCATTCTCTGCTCTGCAATTATTTTTTCTGATCTACAAATGACCAAACGGTTTCTTGTGTCAAATAACTGATGACTGTAAGATGCTGTCAGAATAAATAGTTGCTTGAAAAAAGGGAAGATGTGCATTATGTGATGCAGCTATTGAGTCAGTGTAAGCATGCAAGTTTAGCTTTCTTCAAGTTGAGTTCTGAGAGCTGAACAAGTAATGAGAAAGAGATGTTGTTTAGTCGTTAAGTCATGTCCGACTCTTCGTGACCCCATGAACCATATTGTGCCAGGCCTTCCTGTCCTTCACTGCCTCCCTGAGTTTGCTCAGTTTCATGCTCATTGCTTCAGTGATGCTATCTAACCATCTCATCCTCTGCCGTCCTCTTCTCCTTTTGCCTTCAATCTTTCCCAGCATCAGGGTCTTTTCCAAAGACTCCTCTCTTCGCATTAGGTGACCAAAGTATCTGAGCTTAAGCTTCATTATCGATCCTTCCAATGAGCAATCAGGGTTGATTTCCTTTAAGATTGACTGGTTTGACCTCCTAGCAGTCCAGGGGACTCTCAAGAGTCTTCTCCAGCACCACAGTTCAAAGGCATCAATTCTTCGGCGCTCAGCCTTCTTTATGGTCCAGCTCTCACAGCCATACATTACTACTGGAAAAACCATAGCTTTGACTATGCGGATCTTTGTCGGCAAGGTGACGTCTCTGCTTTTTAATATGCTATCTAGGCTTGCCATAGCTTTCCTTCCAAGGAGCAAGCGTCTTTTAATTTCATGGCTGCAGTCTCCGTCTGCGGTGATCTTGGAGCCCAAATAAATGAAGTCTGTTACTGCTTCCATTTCTACCCCTTCTATTTTCCAGGTATTGATGGGTCCAGATGCCATGATCTTAGTTTTTTTAATGTTGAGTTTCAAGCCAGCTTTTGCACTCTCCTCTTTCACCCTCATCAAGAGGCTCATTAGTTCTTCTTCACTTTCTGTCATTAGGGTGGTATCGTCCGCATATCTGAGGTTGTTGATGATTCTCCCTGCAATCTTAATTCCGGCTTGTGATTCTTCCAGCCTGGCATTTCTCATGATGTACTCTGCATATAGGTTAAATAAGCAGGATGACAGTATACAGCCTTGTCGTACACCTTTCCCTATTTTGAACCAATCGGTTGTTCCATGACCGGTTCTAACTGTTGCTTCTTGGCCCGCATACAGATTTCTCAGGAGACAGGTAAGGTGGTCTGGTACTCCCATCTCTTTAAGAATTTGCCACAGTTTGTTGTGATCCACACAATCAAAGGCTTTTGCATAGTCAATGAAGCAGAAGTAGATATTTTTCTGGAACTCTCGTGCTTTCTCCATGATCCAGCGAATGTTGGCGATTTGATCTCTAGTTCCTTTGCCTCTTCGAAACCCAGCTTGTACATCCAGTAGTTCTCGGTTCATGTATTGCTGAAGCCTAGCTTGTAGGATTTTGAGCATAACCTTGCTAGCATGTGAAATGAGTGCAATTGTGCGATAGTTTGAGCATTCTTTGGCATTGCCCTTCTTTGGAATTGGAACATAAACTGACCTTTTCCAATCCCGTGGCCACTGTTGCGTTTTCCAAACTTGCTGGCATATTGAGTGCAGCACTTTAACACCATCGTCTTTTAGTATTTTAAATAACTCAGCTGGAATACTGTCATCTCCACTAGCTTTGTTGTTAGCAATGCTTCCTAAGGCCCACTTGACTTCACTCTCTAGGATGTCTGGCTCAAGGTCAGTGATCACACCAGCGTGGACATCAGGACATTGCATGGACATTAAGATCTTTCTTGTATAGTTCTTCTGTGTATTCTTGCCACCTCTTCTTAATCTCTTCTGCTTCTGTTAGGTCCCTGCCTTTTTTGTCCTTTATCATGCCCATCTTTGCACTAAACGTTCCTTTCATATCTCCAATTTTCTTGTAGAGATCTCTAGTCTTCCCCATTCTATTGTTTTCCTCAATTTCTTTGCATTGTTCATTTAAGAAGGCCTTCTTATCTCTCCTTGCTATTCTCTGGAAATCTGCATTCAGTTGCTTATATCGTTCCCTTTCACCCTTGCTTTTCGCATTCCTTCTTTCCACAGCTATTTGTAAAGCCTCATCAGACAGCCATTTTGCTTTCTTGCGTTTCTTTTTCTTTGGGATGGTTTTAGTTGCTGCCTCCTGTACAATATTATGGACCTCCATCCATAGGTCGTCAGGCACTCTGTCTACCAAATCTAATCCCCTAAATCTATTCATCACCTTCACTGTGTACTCACAAGGAATATGATCTAAGTCATACCTGAGTGGTCTAGTGGTTTTCCCTACATTCTTCAATTTAAGCCTAAACTTTGCAGTAAGAAGCTCATGATCTGAGCCACAGTCAGCTCCTGGTCTTGTTTTTGCTGTCTGTATAGAGCTTCTCCATCTTTGGCTGCAAAGTATATAATCAATCTGGTTTCAGTATTGACCATCTGGTGATGTCCATGTGTAGAGTCGTCTCTTGTGTTGTTGTGTTGTTGGAAAAGAGTGTTTGCTATGACTAGCTTGTTCTCTTGACAGAACTCTATTAGCCTTTGCCCTGCTTCATTTTGTACTCCAGGGCCAAACTTGCCTGTTATTCCGATTACTCCTTGACTTCCTACTTTAGCATTCCAATCCCCTATGATGAAAAGGACATCTTTTTTTGGTGCTAGTTCTAGAAGGTGTTGTAGGTCTTCATAGAAGCGGTCAACTTCAGCTTCTTCAGCATCAGTGGTTGGGGCATAGACTTGGATTACTGTGATGTTGAATGGTTTGCCTTGGATACGCACTGAGATCATTTTGTTGTTTTTGAGGTTGTACCCCATTATTGCCTTTCCCACTCTCTTATTGACTATGAGTGCAACTCCATTTCTTCTAAGGGTTTCTTGCCCACAGTAGTAGATATAATGGTCACCCGAATTAAATTCACCCATTCCCGTCCATTTCAGTTCGCTGATTCCCAAGATGTCGACGTTCAATCTTGTCATCTCATGTTTGACCACATCCAGCTTGCCTTGGTTCATAGATCTTACATTCCAGGTACTGTACCTATACAATATTGTTCTTTGCAGCATCAGACCTTCTTTTCGCTTCCAGATACATCCACAGCTGAACGTCCTTTCGGCTTTACTCTTTCTGGAGCTACTTGGAATTGCCCTCCGCTCTTCCCCAGTAGCATATTGGACACCTTCCGACCTGAGGGGCTCATCTTCCGGCGTCATATCTTTTAGCCTTTTAACATTGTCCATGGGGTTTTCTTGGCAAGGATACTGGAGTGGGTTGCAATTTCCTTCTCCAGTGGACCACATTTTGTCAGAACTCTCTGTCATGACCTGTCCGTCTTGGGTGGCCCTGCACGGTGTAGCTCATGGCTTCACTGAGTTACGCAAGCCCCTTCGCCACGACAAGGCAGTGATACATGAAGGGGGAGAAAGAGATGAGGGACTGACAAATGAAGAGCAGACCAAAAGTTTGTCCTGCAGCAAGAAGATGAACTGAAGCTTGGCAAAAGTTCTAAGCAGAGATTGTTTGAAGAGACATGCCATTCTCAGTTTCTGATAAACAGCCCTGATTTAAAAGTTAGTGAAACTTTCCTAATGCATGAGTGACTCCTTTGGTTTCTCAAGTTCCATTACCAAAAACTTTAGTTTGAGTTCTGTAACTTGACTCTACTGCACACACATCCCATATGCACAAGTTTCCCTCAGAAAAATAATCTTGTAAGCCGATCCTTTTAGTTGGTTTGATTAGGTCAGTGTTGTCCAAAGTTGGCCCATGCTGGCTGGGGAATTCTGGGAGTTGAAGTCCACTCATCTTAAAGCGGCCAAGTTTGGACAACACTGGATTAGGTGCACGGTATATCTCACAGTATGACTCAGAGTGGCCCACAAGCTTCACATTCATGAAGAACGAGTTTTAAGTAAGCTATGGCTCATCAGCAACAAATGTTGCCAACACAAGGTCTGTGCCAAGAAGAATTTGTTATTGGCAATCAAGCCATTTCAGACATCATATTCTACAGTTTGGCTGAAACAGAATCATGTATTTTCTTACACATAGCTTGCTGGGTTTGGGTTTATGTAGCATTTAAGTCTGGCTATCTCCTAGTCTGTTATGGCATGCCTGGTGTTCATAGAAGTGGGATCACTTTACAAAGCATTACGTGGTTAAGGCATTCATAAACCATAATCTCTTTAATGCAGTATCACATTTTTCTACTGCAGTGCCATAGTATTTTTAGAGTATTCCCTGAGGTACAGACAATGCCAGCAGCTGCAGTCCATAAATATTTGAAGGTAAAGCACTGAATTTTTTTTAAAAAAGGTCTTAGAGTTTCTCAGAAGATCTACTGAATACCTGCCTACACATCTATAAACAACTACACATAACAATAGCAAATGTGTGTGTGTGATTATATATATATATATATATATATATATATATATATATATATTGCACAATATTCCAGAGGTGCATCTGGAAATCTCTATTTGTATTTAAAACTGGGCCACAGCACTCAACGTAGCATTTCTTCAGCGCATTAGAGGCCTTCCTTGAACCGTGCCCCATGTCAAGCTTGTTTTTAGTTCAGTTTTTGTTGCTGTTGTTTTGTTAAGATTTTTTTTTTTTTTGCTAAATATTCATCTCAAAACAGTAGCTTTGTTCCAAACTATATTCTGTACAGGAAATATAGCATACAATCCTGTTCCAGTTGCTTAAACTTGCTCCAGTTGCTTAAAAAGGCATATAGTGAGAAAGTCCCTGCCCTGTGAGTAGAGAGAAAGCCCCTGCTTTTAGTCTTATAATTTCAAAGATGTTGCCTAATTTAAAAGACATCACATACTTTAAATTAAGTAACACCTTTTAAATTATAAGACTAAAAGCAGGGGCTTTCTTTCTACTCATAGGGAAGGGATTTTCTCACCATACACATTTTTAAGCAACTGGAACAAGTTTTCTTCAGGGGTTAAAATGGTTGAAAAGCTGACATCCTGTCAGGAACTGTTGGGCCAGGAAAGTATTATTGTGTTTCCAAGGCTGATTTTCCATTGGGCACCTCTTCTTCTTCTTCTTCTTTTAATATAAACTTTATTATGTTTCCAAAAAAAAATACAGAAAAATCAAGAAAAAGGAAAAAAGAGAAAGAAAAAAAAGCATAGAAAAGAAAGAGTAGCTTCCAACTTTCCTTGGCACAGGGATAGACGTAGAATATATTTGCCTCTTACTCTAATATTTAAAAGTTTACATAATAAAAAATAGTTTTTAATCTAATATTCAAGAAAATTCCTAAAATCAATCTATTTCACTAATACATATGATTTGTACAAGATATTTCTATAAGTTGAGCATCAATCATCAAATCCCAAAATCAAGATCCATTGGGCACCTCTTCAAAAGAGATATGACCTAGGGTTTTTTTCCTTGTTCAGATTTAATCTTTAATCTTATACCCACCTGTCATAATAGTGGGTTTCCATAAACTACTAACAGGTGTTCTGATTCCATTGGCTCACTTTTTTCTCTATTTTGGAAGAGCTTTATAGTAAAGTACTGCTTCATTTAGCCTTGTGTGTGTGTGAGTATGTGTGTGAGTGTGTGCGTATGCATTCATTTAAGTGATGTACTATTGCCATCATTCCCAAACATACTCCTGAGTAAATCAAGTCATTCAAAATAATGTGCTATGTACATTGCACTCAATGTATATACAGCATTCATATGCACCTTAGAGCATGAGTTGTGTAAGACTAAATGATTTGTAAAAAAACAAAAGGATGGAACTGATGTAGTCCTTGTGAACTCCATAAGTTGGAGCTCACGTTTCAGAGGATCTACATTTATGAGAGGAAAATTCCACAGTGACCTTGGTAAAAATTTGTTTTGGGACATAATAAATGATTATTTATTATTTTCAGTCTAGTTTCAAAAGAGTCTTCCAGCATTGTGCTCAGCAAAAGAATAGAAATGCAGGAATCCCACAGTCATTTCTTAGCTGGCATGTGACAGAAGAAATGAACTCAGATTTCTTTGTATTGAATGACAAGACTTGCAACAAGCAAAGTTAGAAAGAGGCATGCGGAACGGAAGTCAAGATTGTAACGGCCTATGTGTGCAACTTCTAAAAAGAAAGGAAAAGGAAAAATTTTGCAGCTTGTATATTGTCCTAATTCTTGTTCAGCAGGATAATTTCAGGTCTGCAGGTTGCTTGAAAGAACTTACTGTTCCCAACATGTATAGTACAACATTGTACTGGGGGAGATGGGTGGAATATAAATTACACACATACATACATTCATACATACAGTGTACCATTTGGGAGGTATAAACCAACTGGGATATTACAAGGATAGCTGGGGATTATGAAAGTGATTGGTGAATGAACCAGAGTGGAGCCATTTTTATGTTTCCGTTTGTGCCATTTTGCCTTAGGAATAGCCTCTTTAGCAATTGGTATTTGTGGTGGGTCATCTAACTTTCTGTTATCTCTCAAGACATACTTGAGAAAGAACGTGATGAATTACCCAGCTGTACTAGCTGCAAGGATGAACAGGCTAGTAGGAACTGGTTTGTGTATTGAAGCATGTTTGTAGTTTTGCTGAATAGACCCTAATTGCTCCAAGTATAATTGCCTGTATTGAATATGTTGAACCTTAGAAGGCAAACTCAGAGAAAAATCCCTGCCTTCTCGTTTGCAAGCTTAAATAAACATTTATCTTGCTGCTACATATTGGGCTCAAGAATTTTCCTTCATCAGGATGTGAATTCTCCCTGGTCATATGCAACGGTTGTCCCTGAATAAATGTAGAAACTGAACGCTCTTCTGTTGCATTCTTGACATTACCATTAGTGGTGCTGTAGTCCTACCCCTTCAGATTGTGACTGACAGGTACCAATAAACATAAGAGTCTTGATAGATTCAATATGCATTAAAGTATCCTCTAGTCAAGTACAATGTTCTTTTTCATTGTACTAGCATTGTAGAGCTATAGGAGAAGTAGGGATAGAGGAAGAATTCATTAGGTTTGCATCTGAATGGGTATTTACCCAATTTCACATTTTCAAATCAATACCTGAAAACTGAAACTTAGAATTTGAAATTTGCAGGAGAGACATCACCTTGCCGACAAAGATCTGCATAGTCAAAGCTATGGTTTTTCCAGTAGTAATGTATGGCTGTGAGAGCTGGACCGTAAAGAAGGCTGAGCGCCGAAGAATTGATGCCTTTGAACTGTGGTGCTGGAGAAGACTCTTAAGAGTCCCCTGGACTGCTAGGAGGTCAAACCAGTCAATCTTAAAGGAAATCAATCCTGATTGCTCATTGGAAGGATTGATAATGAAGCTCAAGCTCAGATACTTTGGTCACCTAATGCGAAGAGAGATCTCTTTGGAGAAGACCCTGATGCTGGGAAAATTGAAAGCAAAAGGAGAAGAGGATGGCAGAGGATGAGATGGTTAGATAGCATCACTGAAGCAATGAGCATGAAACTGAGCAAACCCAGGGAAGCAGTGAAGGACAGGAAGTTCCTGGCGTAATATGGTTCATGGGGTCACAAAGAGTCGGACACGACTTAACGACTGAACAACAACAACAAAGTTTTGCAGTGCAATTTGCCAACAGTTTGAAAAATGTATTTTAGGAAAAGTCTATAAAGAAATCTGTACATGTAAGTAATGTTAAAAATACATTATATTAGGAGAAATTATTTGCAAAATAGGTTTCATTAGGCCAGACTTCAAAGAATTTTTTTTTTTACCTTTGGAGAAATGTGCACCAAAGATGGAGGGACTTAAATAATGCACATTTAATTTTCAAGTTCAATGAACTGAATGTGAGGTATGTACAAAAAATAAACTGGGAAATTAAACTTGATACATATGCTCATCTGTAGTGGAAACCTGAGAAGCAGCACAAAAGAGCAGTAGCAGTCTCTGAGCAGGTTTTTTTGGTTATTTGTGGTGGAATTTATTTATTATTGTTGATTTATTATGATATTCTTTTATCTTGATCAATTGACTGATTATGTGCCATCAAGTTGTTTTCAACTCCTAGCGACCACATAGATAGATTTTCTCCATGACGATCTGTCCCTAGCCTGGTCTTTCAGGTCTTCCAGTGATGCACTCATTGCTTACTAGTCCTTCTCTTTCCTTCCATCTTTCCCAGCATTAGAGCCATTTCCAGAGAGCTGGGTATTTGTATAATGTGTCTGAAGTAGGATAATTTGAGCGTGGTCATTTGTGCTTGAGTGAGAACTCTGGGTTGATTTGTTTAATGATCCATTTGTTTGTTTTCTTAACCATCCATGGCATTCTCAGGAGTCTTCTCCAACACCAAAGTTCAAAAGCATCAATACTCTTCCTATCCTGCTTCTTCAGAGTCCTGTTCTTTTATCTTAGATAATAGAAATATAAAACTGAAAAGGGATTGCATAACACACATGGACCCACTGTTTAAGACAGAAAGAGGGTATGTTGCTCTTCCTATACATTCTCTCCTATGCAGTCCTTTTCCAACAGTATCACTTACCTCCTGGCCAAGCCACCTTAGAAGCATGATTCTGTGGCATTCCTCAAAGTGGAAGGGTGGCTATGGCTTTTCTTTTACAGGCAGATTCCATTGTCACCTCATAACATGTTGCTCTGGCAACCATTTCAAAATAATGCCTACACAACAGCATCCGTAAAATATTGTTGAATCATTGTGTTTAGCATAAAATTATCCTTATTTATTTACTATCTCTTTAAAAAATCAGAAAAGTAGTGCTTTAACCACCATTAAAATCTAAAATCTATAAACCATGAAACTAACAATAACTTGCCATCAAAACCCTTCCTGAAAAGTGAGCTCAAAGATAATCAGTGAATGACCCTCAAGAAAGTTGTTCAGTGAAAAACATGCATTAATAATATCAACTAAAAATCATATAGCCATTTAGCTTCTTGGAGTCTGGCAAGAGAATATTACAGAGATACAGCTTCTGCTTTTCAAATCAGCAAAGACTGCTTTGATTGCAGTATTAATTTTGGCTTATGTTAACAGCTTGGATAGAATCTCAATATTTTTTCATGTCATTGATTGATGGCCTTGCTAGACAGAGTAGGCCTTCAGTCCCAACTCCATCATTTGTTGGTCTCCCTAGCTGTGTATATCTGAAGATGCTGACAAGCACCTGGGAAGCCATCATTTAAAATAGCCCACAATTTCATGAAGCTGCATCATTCCAGGGCATTGTGGGAAAGTTTAAATCCCAGAATCTCAGACTTAACTTAGCAGTGGGAATGTGCACAGCAGCTGATTAGCAGTGGGGCAAGCTGAAATGATTACTGTTCTGATCTTGTCTCTTCTTACTTACCTTTATAGGATCTTACATCCTACCTCATCTTTCACATGTCCTAGCGTTAAATTGGGGTAGGTAGCCTATAGCCCCCCTCCCAATTTGCAGTTCCCAGAGCACACTGAGATTTCACCACTGAGTTTTTCACTAAAAATGAAAGTTAATGATATCCTTAAATACATTTCCAAGTGCACCCCTAAGCCCCAAAAGTCACCACTACTAATGATATAACATCACTAGATATACCCGATACATACCTTGAAGGCCAAAACGCATTTCTTTAAATGCAGCCCCCAGGCTGAAAAGTCTTGCCTATCCCAGATTAAGGGAAACATCAGCTGTGCTTTCTTAGGAATGTAATTCAGACAGCATTTTGAATTTCCTGGGGAATGTCACATCCAGAGTATATCGGATGCCTCCTTCCAGAATCCAGGTGGATTCCTGAAGCATTCCAAAAGAAGGTTCATCTTTGTCTATATAATCCTTTCCCTCCTGTGTAAGAAAAATACTGGGGGGAAAGCAGAGATAATAGAAACTACTCTGAGGAGAAATAATGGAAGCAAAGTTATATGAAAAACACAGGACAGTACTGTACTATATAACATATCTCACATACTAAAGTCATGGCTTACTTCTAAATGAGCCTCAAACATGGAAAACTCAGAGGTCATTCTCAAGTTCATTCCTGTTGTCATTCTAAAGTTGAATGTTTTTGCAAATCTCAGGCATAAACTTCCTTAGAAAGGAAAAAAAAATGCCACTAATTAGCTATAGTTCAGTTAATTCGTGTATCCCTCTAGTTGTTAGCAGATTTACATGGTCCTCCTGTCAAAAAATGGGAAAGAAGCCAGACAGGAGCTCATTATTCCACCAGAAATCCTTGACCACTAATGAGTACTTGATAAAGGTTAGATAGCTCCCTGCCGACATTTGGCTATTAAATTGCATTTATACTGTAGCCCTATAAACACTATAAATTCTCTTTCATTAGTTCACTGTTCACAAAGCCCTTTGAAAACAGAAGTTACATGGAGAGCATCTGCACCAAGCAGAATTCAAATTAAGGCAGAAGGGCCTCAAATAGTTATAATTTCTCAATGGGTAGAAAGATTACAAATAACTTCTCAGATGTCAGGTGGTTATGGAGTCTCCAAGCAAGGCTATAGAATGCAAAGCAGAGCAATATGACTAATTTTTAATTAAAAAATCCAGGGTGACAGTGTGACAAACACACCCATAAGTCAACTTCTTGAGTGCATTGCTATATTTTACCAAGATCTAAGACAACCATATCCTGGTGAAATATCAAAATACACATTGTAATACCTGAATTGGTGCCCCTGCTATATAGATATATTTTATATAAGTCCAGACATTATTATACTCCATATAATTTTAGATATTATGATTACATTTTAGATGTCATCAAACTTTTGTAATTTTAGATGTTATTATATTTTAGGTAAATTGTAGATACTATTTTACTTATATCTTAGACATGGACTGTTTCGTCTGAATTCTACCTATGATTTTGTGCCAGGTTGTCTTATATATGTATCCTAAATATGTATTAAATGTTATCTAAAGATTTTTTAGTTTTATAAGTGAACAAACTTCTTGTACTGGTCTAAGACTGTAATAAACTGAACTTGAACTTGAATACCCGGATTGGCTGGAGCTGAATAGTGAATCAAACCTAGGGTTACCAGACATCCAGCAAAAGGAGGATATGTCCTCCTTTTTGTCCTCATGTCCTCTGTCCAGCAGGCATAGCCTTAAAATCAAATATTGTCCAGCTTTTTGTGTATCTTGTTTTTTTATTGTTTTCACAACAATAGTCATTCAAATTTTAATGTATTGTGACTTTGTAAATTGTCTGCTTCTTTCTTTCCCTCATCCATCAACAGACTCAACAGCCTAGATTTACGTTATTTATTTCCTGATTCAAGCAGTGGACTTCCATCCAGCCCCTTCAAATCTATGATCACTTTAGTCTGTAGATCATATGACTCTTCATACATTTCTAGGGTGAAATGTGAAAAGCACGTTGTCATTGATTCTATATTATCACTAGCATATGTTCTTGAAAATAAAGATTTGTTGGAAAAATATTGTGATTGAATAATCACTCTTTCTGATGCTGGAAAAAATATTTTCATATACATGTAAGCCCAAGGATTTTTTTTTCTTTCTGCAATTTTCCACTGTAATTTTTGTCATGGATGCCAAGAAAGTTAAACAGTTAGTGTGTCCTCCTTTCCCCCCATTTGTCCTCCTTTCCAATTGTCCATGTCCTCCTTTGCCTCAAAAAACTCCAAGCCATTATGCTTAAAAAAAAAGCCGACAGATGGTGGTGAAGTTACCCGTGAACGGCTTATGTTCACCATGCCTCAACAATGAGCCCAGGCATTCTTGCTTCTCTCATGACATTTAATGTGGGCTAGTTTCAGGGTTTCAACTGATGGATTCCCTTCCCACTCAGGGTCATCTATTGGCACAAAAGTCAGCCATCAATCACTCACCTGATCATATGGCAGGGTGAGGTTGGGAGTTCAAGCTTTAGTTTTTATTATTTAGTTTATTTAGGCTTATTTCTATTATTTACAGCATGCTTCTTCTGACAGAACTATCGATCTCCCAGGAGATCGATAGTCCTGTCAGAGAAATAGAAGATCAATTTACCTATGTCAAACAACCCACCCACCCCTCAAAAAGTCTGCCTGAGTGATCCAAAATACAAAGCAAATTTGAAACACAAAGCAAAAAGCCTGAACCAAAGAGCTGTCAGTGCTATTGTGTCTCTGAATTGTTCCTTCCTTTCTCTCTCCTGAAGCCAATTTTCCTTGCTAAGTGTTTTTGGTCCAGTAAAAAAAGAGCTTCTTCTCTTTCCCACTCCTATTTCACATTTATAAATGTGGCTGTTATTTCATGTGCTTTCCCTACTTTACAATCACCCCAGCACACGTACACACACACAGACACACACACACCTGCACACATACAGAAATAGCTGGATTCCTGGCTGACAGATTTATTTACCTCCCAGGAGTTTAATATTCTAGTTTGGAAAGAAAATGACCAGAAATCCAATCTCTCTTACAGTCAAAGCCAAAATGCCAAGGAGGGATTGTGCCAGTGACCAGATGAGGAAAGGACATTGCTTTAGCAGAATTGTTGGACGAATTCAGCTGAGGAGGCTGCTATCTTTGACTATGTCATCTCTAGGCTCTTCCTGAAGAGTACATGTACATGGTCTACAACTGAGGTTTTGTGTCAAGAGGAGGAACATGTCGCATCTGTACAGGATCAACTGAAGTTGTTCTAGGCTGCCTCAGCAATACATATGCTGAATATGAGATGGAGATGCATCTCTGAGGACCTGTCCCATAAAACTAACAGTTTTGTGGGACAGGTTCTCAGAGCTGCATCTCCATCTCATATTCAGTACTTTCATACCACACCAAGGGAGACTTGAGGATAAGCCCTCAGTGGCTAGAAAATGCTTCTGGAAGTATCAGAGGAGACTGACAGGAACTGTGGCCAACTTGCATGGGCCTCTATATGTAGCAATGTCCTGATTTCTCTTCACTCTGTTAATTTTAACCCAATATAACTTACGCCATACTTATTTATTTAATTACATTTCTTTCCAACTGTTCTTCCAAGAACAGAAGCCAGGGAAAGAAAATCAAGCAAATGGGTGGACTTCAGCAAATCCCCAATGATGTCTAGCCCATTATGTCACTTTGGCCTCTAGACTGCCAATCCCTATTTAATAGCTCCTTACATTCCTGTTATATCAACTTACATACCTTGCCTGTAATCCTTCACATTGTATCTGACAGAAGATCTTTTTGACAAACGTGAAGGCATACACGGCTGGCTGGAGAAACGGAATGGATAATAAGCATATTAGTTTCTAAGCCATGCTCACAGACGGCTACATTCATCTGGGAAAGTCTCAATCCAAGTCTATTGATTTTTCTTCTTCTTTTTAATGGTAGTCTTGCAATAAAGATTACCTGCCTGCTTGTTTCAGTCTCTGCAAGGAAGTTCATTGCCCTGTAAAAGATCAGTTCAGTCTCATAATGACAGAGGGAAAGGACTTCTTGGTATTCCAGCCTTGGCTCATCAAGAAGTAGAGAGTTTCAGCTGTGCAGGTATAAATCCTACTGAGTCTAATGAGACTAACATATTAATAAATGCAATTAGGATTAGAGCTTTAGGCTCATTAAAGCAGTGAGGCTGAGTAGACTAGAATGTCCCCTCCCACAGTGCTTAGAGTCAGTAATCAGAACCCTGCAAGAACTACCAGAATCAGGATTGCTCTGGGCCTTCCTTGTTAGATAGCTAAGTCCAGGGAGCTACCTTTTAAAATATCCTCAGAGCCTCTAGGGCATTGTGGGATATTGAAAATGGAAGCCAGAGAGGTTTTCAGCCTAGTAAAGGAAGGGATACTGAAAGAGCTGTTTCCTTGAGCCCTTCAGCTCCAGAGCAGACCTTGTCCCCATTAATCAAAGTTGGAAAATCACAAACTCCACTCTCTAATTCCCAAAAATGCAAAATGAAAATTTGGACCCACCCCTGCATCACTAGTCCATTCCTGCAGCCCTCAGACAGTTGATTCCCATTATTCACAGTAGTTATGTTTTCAATAAAATTGCAGCAAACATTGAATTAGCGAATGCTGAACCTCAACTGGGAATATGTACATCAAGCGACTCAATTTTTTTGTCATTCTGTGTATGTCTGCAAATAACCACAAAAGCATCATCAGTACTGATTTTGGGGTTACAAATAAATTTTAGCGAGTAAGTGAATTCGCAAATACAGAATCTGCGTATAATGATGATTGATTATATGCATAAAATCTTGGCCACATTTTTTTTTCCCCCTTATTTACTACCTGGTACATTCTATGAACCCATTTATGAATGGAGGCAACTTTTACAATGGGAACTAAATATTAGGGTATGTTGAATTTTGATCTACCAAAACCAAATAGTTTTCTTCATAACAATATGGAAATGATTGCTTCCCAGTCTAACCTATAGATCTGGAGTTTCCTGGTAGTCTGCTATCAAAGTAATAACTAGGTCCAACTTGCTTAGCTTTTGAATCTGGACAAGGTCAACCAGGTGCTGCCACTAACAGACATTCAGGACTAGATGGCTTCAAAGACATATCCACAAACTTCGATAGGCCATTGTCTTCTGGGATTTTTTTTTAACTTCTCAGTCTAGGAATTCTAGGAATTCATGACAGTCTCCTATTTAGGCACTAATAGGTCTGGAAAAAATGTTTTTTTTCCAAGGTAAACCAAGGCTAATTCACCATCTAATGTGATCTTCTACCATATTATCTCTAAAGAACCGTGTTTTAGAAGGTTCTACAACATTTGATGAACTGGTCAGATTTTTTTTTTTCTTCAACTATTTCTCCCCCCTCTCCATCAGGAAGATTGACCTGTTTCTAAAGTAAACATTATTATTGTTAAGCACCTGCTGCCATCACCTGGTTAGCAAATAAAAATGAAATGTTTAGCACTCCTGTCTGCTAAAGTAGAAACCAGGGAGGGGGGAGTCAATCATAAAGCAAAAAAATCACTATCAGAGTTAACTAAGGAACTTCCATGTAGCACTGTGCCATTGAATACAGATACCTGGCTGATTGTCTAAACCAGAGTTTCAGAACTTTTTCAGACTCAGAGTCATGTACATATATAAGCTGAGACTGAATGCCAGATGCAAGTGAGCACCCTCAAAAGCATCCCAGGGCAAAGTCAAATAGGAAGCACCTTTCCACTTCTCTTTCTCTCTCATACCCATGTCCAATGCAAAATTATATCCCATTATTGACTTTCAGGCATATTTGCAGATTGACACATCGCTCCCAAAGCAATTATGCTTAGAAACAATTAAATTTCCATTGAAAGGCCTGTTGCTACATGAATGGGAAAGGGTGTGATTTGGTGGGGACATAGTGTATGGAGCAGGAAAATTAATTCTTCCCTCTACTAACTGAGCACTTTCCATGCTCCTGTGGCTGGAAATCAGTCTTGGAAACAGCAAATCTAAGGTGGTAGAGTTTGTGTGTGTGTGTATCCACACAAACACACACACACACACATACACACACACACACTAAATTCAGCTAGGTTCCTCATTCCATGTTGACGTCAAATGTGAGGTAGGGCTGTGAGACATATAGATATCAGGAGTAGATTCTGTCTTCATCCTCCACATGTTGGCTGAATGCATGATATGGAATTATTCTATCTTTGAAGCAGATTAATATGCTTTTAAGTTATTTCACATCTTTAATATCAAGTAACAATTTTGGGCAAATAACTCTTAAGAAAATTTAGTATAAATCAGATCTCCTTCTCCAGATATTTTCTTCGTTGCCAAAATGTTAACTGTTAAAAGCAGTCTTCCCGTTCTTGAAGTCATCCAGATCTGTTATACCTCCCAGAATTCCCAGTCAGTAATTCTATTGGCAATACTGGTTAAGAATTATGGGAATTTTAGTTCCAGCAAAACTGGAGGTCAATGAATGAGGGAAGGCTAGTCAACGGGTTTATATGTGAAGAAAATGCATTTTCTGCCTGTGGATTGCCATCTGCCAGAGTGGATCTCTGCAAAAAGATAAATTAACCACCCCTGACTTACAGTTTCAAAATTAGCAATCTTCCCCTTTTGGTTGTTTAATTTAATTATGTGCATCTGAGTGCTACAGTGTTGCATGACCTGTGACTATGAAATCAGTTAATAAGAATCTGTCTTCAGTAATTCTTAAATCACGTGATTGATACAATCCATTGTTAGTCTCCTTCATTTGGTTGTAACATTGGATCTTTTCCAGGCAAAACTATGAAAACTGAGAGAGATGACTTGAATCCAAACACTCATCATTGGAATGGTCTGTATTAAGGGGATTTAAATATTTTGCATATAAGCTACACTCATTAACTAATTAGCCTGTGGCATTTACAAACGATCTAAATAAAATGGGAGTCTGTGTGGATAGCCATCTGTGACACAAGACATATTAGATGGGAAGAAAGATAGGACATTTCAAGCGTTTTGTCAATTTTACAGCTTTCCTTGTATCTCAGCTCGTCCTTGTTCTGGACTCAAACTGCTGTCCAGACTTGTGCCTCCTGCCTCCCCCTGTTGCACAGAGAAGCTGGTCACATTACATTGCAAGATCATTGAAAGAAACAGCAGATATTGGGAGCACATCATGCCCAAATTGGAGTAATTGGTTTCTGAGAAGTGGCAGACCTATTACTGAAGCCATATGGCATTATACATATACTAACCAGAAACAGCAGCATTTCTAAGATCTGTAAACCAGTAAATAGAACCTAAGATCTCTAAAAAGATATTTACTGGCAATAATCAACAGAGATTCACTTGGCCCTGCATAGTCCCAAAGGCTTCCAAAACATGGCCACAGGTAGACAAGATTGAGTGATATGCAACACATTTCGAAAGGAATATACATTACATTTTGTAGGATGATATCCTTCTTTTCAGCAGGAGAGACATAAGAGGAAATAAAAATGACATATCACTTGTGTTTTATATCACTGAAAATGGAGAAAACAGTCCATATATAGACCAAAGAACATGCATAAACAAAAACCAAAATTTCAGGTTAATTCCTGGAATGGGTTGGAAGAGAAAGGGGGGAATGCTACCATCCAATCTGACAGTTTTGTGTGGGTATGTGCATTAGTCCTTTCTCAAGTCTTGTATACCATGCACCTGCAAAGTGGATTGTGGTCCATGAAAGTTGATGTGATAAAGCATGTGTTGGTCTTTAGGATAGCACAGAAGGCTAACATCACTGCACTTCTGGAAAATTGAACAGAGGTGACATGAACACATATCCATCATGCTATTCCTCTTTGAGTAAGCAACATTATGCAAAGCACAGAGAATAAGGAAGATGTAGTAAGTCAAAGGAATTAAGGCAGGTGATAAGAAAAGGAAGGTTAGCTAAATCTAATTTACACCAACCGTTCTGACTTCACTGAACCTTTCAATTCTTGCACACTATCCTTGCTTCCACCCATCCATACACAGATTCATACACTGCTTTTTATTCCCTGAACTTCTCACCTCTCTTTTTTTGAGGATCTCATCAACTGCATTCAATCATGACT